>NC_142520.1:18112200-18204700 GCF_964205215.1 Stylophora pistillata
GTGCATATGGATTAACGACCCTTTGGTTTCCTTTTTTTTCCTTTTTTAATTGAAAACTGATAATTTTAGGGGCGAAAAGAATGACCCTGCAATGAAAATTTTCCTGATTAGTAATCTCAGTCTTTACTCAGAAAAAGACCAAACATTATTGGCACCATTAGAGTGAGGAGTATACAGCTAGGCCACTGTGAACTGGATGTTCGACATCTCAGGTTCTTTGTGAGAGTTTACTGTCGATTAATATGCATGGAGATTCGCTTGCTTGCTGCTGGCATTTCCTATACAATGTTAAACATCAAAAAGTTAGAAAAAAGTAACGGAAAGTGAATGCCTAAAAAAGGCTACGTTCCTTTAAAGAGCAATGTTTTGATAAGGTTATAGCGTCCTTCTCTTTTTTTTTATAATTTTTTTCCTTAAAACGAGCTTCCAACGATAAGAATTGCCCGGTTATTTCTCAAAAGCTGCGATCATTCTTTTAACAATTAACCAGAGGTTTTCATAGAAACATTGTGACCTCTTTAAAAAAATATCTTCTGCTTCTTACGCCTGCCAATCCTGGCTTTGGTGGCCTCTATTTTTATTACTGAATTGCAATTAGTATTTCAAGAAACACAAAATGATTCAAAATTCAGCTACTTCATCGAAAAGTATCTCCTATCCTATATATCCAAATATATAAATGACTTTAAACTAAGAATACTGAATGCTTAAAAAGAAATCAGAGCTACTATCATGAATACAGCTGCACCTGTTTGGTATGACGATTGAATTCAGTAAAGCAGATAGAATAGTCGGGCATATGTCGTAAAATGAAAACATCACAAGTCGAGGCTATTTCCGAGACACCATATAGGAAAAGGGCTCGTGGAGACCGAGTAACATCTAAAGAAGAACCGCCTATAAAACATCTGTTTCAGGTCGTTAATTGTTGGAATGGGGCCAGAAAATTCACATCAGACTGTTTCAAATAAAACAATACCGCAAAGACCCTATGTGCCGGTTGGCACGAGATTTACAGATTATGACAGCTATAACTATTACAACTATAATGACGATGATGGATACAATAATCCAACATCTAGTCCGCATGAGGGGTAAGACAAATTTGAGTGCAACACTTACTGAAGATTCGTCCTCACTAATCCCGGAGATTTGAAAACCCAGCTCCTTCTTACGTGGAAGGTGGGTGTAATGATTGAATTTCTTTTCACCATGGACATTACACCACTTAACACTGCCATTCCTAATGGCGAAGGTCTTCTGGCCCTCCATTTTTTTTTTTTGATCAACGCACAATTAAGGAACCTAAATCTGAAACTCTGCTTCGCTTAGCTGAACTAGTGCTCACAGTTAATTGTTTTTCATTCCGGGACCACTTTTTCAAACAAACCAATGGCGTAGCCATGGGTACTAAAATGAGACCTATCTATGCCAATCTTAATGTAGGTTTTGTTGAACACCAACTTTTTAGCAAACATATTGGCCCCAAACCTGAACTATACGGTCGCTACATCGACAACGGTATCGGCGCTACCTCCTCTACCAGAGAGGAGCTAATTCAATTCATAACTGCAGTCAATTCTTTTCACCCGGCTCTAAAATATACCTGGAAAATTTCCGACAATCCTCCACCTTTTTTAGATATCAAAGTTTCAATTGAAGGCAACGGTTTATGCACTAGTGTGTATTACAAACCTACAGACTCACATAGTTACTTGTTGTATTCATCTTCCCATCCATCTCATGTTAACAATTCCATTCCCTTTTCTTAGTTTCTAAGACGTCGTCGTTTATGTTGTGATGACTCTGATTTTTCCCACAAATCAGAGTCAGTGTGCCAGTTTTTCGAAAAATGTGGTTACCCTGTTTCTGTTGTTCAAGTGGGTCACCACCACGCCCAAGGTATTGATCGACAGTCAGCACTACAAACATCACAGAAGGAAAGTTCCGACCGCATTCCATTCACTCTCATGTTTCACCCTCACAACCACTCACTTAAATCCATTATTCTTAAAAGCTTTAAATTACTTCAAAACGGTCCAGAGACTGGCACTATCTTTTCGCAACCTCTACTTATTTCATTCAAACGCGACAAAAACATTGGGTAACTTTTTGGTGAGAAGTTCATTCCACACTAATGACCAACCCGGTACTTTTAAATGTGTTCGCGCACGATGCAAAACTTGTACTTTCATTCAAAACGCTGAGAAAATATCGGGACCCAAACGATCCATTAAGATCACCGATCACTTCACGTGCACCTTCGCTAACGTAATCTATTACATAACTTGAACTTATTGCAAAATGTTGTACATCGGCGAAACAGGAAGACGACTAAGTGACCGATTCCGAGAACACCTTCGCCACGTAGAAAGAAATGACAAGGACGCATCAAAACCAGTCGCTAGACATTTTAATTTACCTAATCATTCTAAGCAACATATGGCCGGTGGCAATCTGCGGTCTTTCCTTGCATTTAGGTAACACGGAAAGCCGCAAAACTCTTGAACAAAAGTTTATCTTTCAAATCGAAACTCTTAATCCCACAATGATGAACGAACGCTTTTCATTCCACTGATTATTCGTGTTATTCTCATCGCCATGTTCCCACCTATGGCGTAGCTCCACTTTCTGCATATAAACCCACACACAACCCACAATTCCTCCATTCGCTCTGACGAAGGGCTAACGCTCGAAACATCAGCTTTTTACTCGTTACCGTGGCTAATTTACAATTTCAACTTATTTGATATAACCAAATTACCTGTGAATCTAGTTACCGTGTTCCGTTTCGTATTTGCTGGGGTTCCCTCGTTCTCGCCATAATTTGCCACCAATAAGTACGTTAGGAATTCACAAAATTTCCAAGATTAAATGTCATCTGAAATGTCCTTCGCCAGAAGACACCTGATTACAAGTTCTTGCGGCTCAGAATATCATGAAAATTAAGTGGGCCTCGAGTTACAGTCAGGTTTACAAACAAATAAAGTATTTCTGTGGCTGGATACATTAAATTAAAAGATGTGCCACTGGCACTTGGTTTTACCATTATTTTATGCCAAGAGAAATCATCTTACAGCTTAATAATTAATATTTCTTCGAAAAAAAGAATCGAACTGAAAGAAGAAATTGACTCATTAGTCATAATTATTCTTAAAGTTACACTTCTAGTGTAGGAATACCGAGCTAACAAGTAAATGATTTTGAATGGTATTGCTGCTGTTTTATATGCTATGCAACATTTATGTATCTGGGCTTTGTCTATAGGTACTTGTCTGAGATTCAAGTGCAAAACCTTCCCCCGGGAATCTTTGACAAGAACACAAAGTTGCGATTTTTGTGAGTACTATTCTTTTTTTTTATTTTCCTGTACGGGTTTTCAATCTCAGGATTACCGACAAGTGGGTCTTAACCCGTATTGATGCAAGTAACGATACCTATAGATCAAGGTTTAAAGACATAAAAAAGTCCTGCTCGTTTGATCTCAATTTGTGCTGTAAAAAAAAAAAGAAAAAAAACACACAAAAAAAAAAAAAAACAATGAAACAAATTAAGAACAGAGAATTCTCCTAGCAGTCTCTGAAAACCGCTGGTTGAAAACTCAGACTTCAGACCAGTTATCACCATTTTCTCAAGGCTAGACGAACAAAGAGCTGTAATGATTCAGTGGTGGATAATATGTATTGTCAAATCTTTCTGAAAGAGCGGCCAAGATGTGTCTCTTATGCTGCATAACAACTCCAAAAGTCTCTTAACGTTTTTGTTTGAAACTGATGCAAGTCAAGGTGTTACAGAACCTATGACAGGTGTATCAGATTTCCCGCTCCAAGTCGTCATCTTAGTATTTATAACAAAAATGCAACCTGTCATCAACTGTCACATTCTTGACATGAAATTCTGTAATCCGACAATGGTCCAACACTGCCCGTTTACGAGATCCACTCTTTATATGACGGGCGTTCCCTAGTGTCTTTAATAATAAAAGATTTCCATCAAATGGCCGTTAATTATACATAAGTTAGGGAATTAAAGAGGGCACATCGACTCTCTGTAACTCTGTCTTACGTGCGCTTAGGCGCGAAACTCAGAGATAAAGAGAATTGATGCGTCTTCTTTAATTCCCTAACTTATGTATGTATATATATATATATATATAGTACATTTTCTATATATTATATAGAAAATATATAATATCTATATATTACAGTTTCTTTACCTATATCTATATATATATATATACATATACATATATATATATATATATATATATATATATAGATATATATAGATATATGTAAAGAAACTGTAAACTTCTATATCGAATAAAGATACTAAAACCAATAAAAAACGAAAGTCCTCTTTTTCTTTTTCTTTGCTTTTGCGCTATGCGTTTCACTGCTAAAGCAGCTCTTAAGGCGTACTCGGGTATTTGGAGAACGAATTATACAACCAGGTCTCTGACAAAATGGTAGAAGAAATAAGCCATTATGTTTACACAGACTGGGGAAGATTCTTAGATGAATGTTATATAAACTGGCCATACGGTGAGGAAAAATTAAGGGAGCTTCATGATATCTTAAACAGTCTAGATGACAGCATTCAACTTAATGCTTAAACTAGCTGCAAAGAGCTCCCGTTCCTGGATGTGATGATAAGAAAAGACAATACTCTCCTAACAACTTATATTTATTATGAACCGACGGATTCATTCCAATACCTCCCAGATACATCCAGCCATCCAAGACACACTAGAAATAACATACCATACAACCTGGCTCAAAGGATATGTATGATTGTGGAGGACCAGGAGAGAAGGAAACGGCGCCTCCACGATCTCAAAAAAATTCTACTGAGGAAACAATATCCAGCTTAGATCATTGATTACGGTGTAAACAGAGCCCTCACTCAAACGACGGAAGAGTTCAGAAGGGTGAGAGAGCAAACTACCGAAAATAACCTCCTTTGTCTTGTAACAACTTAGAATCCCAACAATCCGCAAGTATTCCAGCTGGTCAGGAGAACACTTCCAATATTGAACCAAAAATCCTCATTAAAATCCATTATTAGCAAGACTAAAGTAATTCACAGTCAGCTACAGCCCAGAAACCTAAAATGGATGTTAACAAACTCCTATTTCTCCAAGCAAAAGGACACTGATACGGAGGTTAAAATTTGTGAAACAAAACGTTGTAGAACATGCCCCTATTTAAAACAGAGTAAAGAATTCACCTTCTCAGCCACGAATGAAACATTTCGGATAAAACACTCGATGAACTGCGCCTGAACGAACTTGATTTACGTAATACCATGTGCAGCATGTCGATATAATTATGTAGGAGAAACGGGTGATATCCTGAAAAACAGAGTGACAGTACATAAACAACAAATTAGAGACCCTCATACACGTATGCTTGGAGTCAGCAAGCATATTGATGAATATGCTGCGGGATTGACCCTCAGTTCACTATCTTTCCCTCTTACAAGATTCTCGGCCCCTCCAAGGTCATGAGAAAGAACAAAGAAATATTTCTTTTATTTCGAAATATAAACTCGTTCTTAATGATTTGAAATTAGGCTAGTTACTCACGCGAGCTTCGAGTTACAATAACAAATATTATTGTAATTACAATTAGATCTGCGACGTAATAAGTCAATAAACACACTTTGCTATGCCTGAAGAGCCGCAACAGCGGTGAAACGCGTAGCGCAAAAGCAAAGAAAAAGAAAAAGAGGATTTTCGTTTTTCATTGGTTTTAGTGTATATATAATTTCTTGAACTTGATTTGAATGTATTTCAAAGAGCGCTCAACACTTAGAGGAGCATTGATAATGATAACAAACTGGTTCAAAACTTCACAGGTAGTTGATCGTTTTATTACGACAGCTCTGTTTCGTATGGTCGAAAATGACCACACTCATCAGGTAATTTCAACGATTGACCGTTCGCTTGCAATGACTGGCTATAAAAGCTGGAATACGGTTCCTAGGAGAGATAAAAAGAAAGCTACTTTTCCATTTAAGTCATGTGAAGGGTATGTATAATTTCGGAAACTGTTACTTTATTATGAAGTTTTTAAGAAGGTATCTGTTTCTATGGGGGCATTAACTTGCTAGCTCATTTCGCTTGTTTCGACTGTAAAGTTCCTTTTTACATATGATCGTGAATTTTTCAAAAAGAAATGAAAAAACATTAAAACAATGAAAGAAATGAAAAGAAATGTAATCGGTGGTGCTCTTCTTTATCCATCGTGTGTTCTGGTGGTACAGCAGGGATTTTTTCGCATGTATGTCTATATGGCGGTCTTGTGGGCTGATGGATGTGAACTGGGATGCATAGTTTAGTGCTTTCTGTAGGAGTTGTTCAGAGATGGATGGATAAAACTCACACACATCGAAGGTTACAAACGCATGTTGAGCTTTATCAGGTATTGAATGAAACCATTCGATGACATTTGATGTGCTTTTCCAGAGGTTTACTTTCCTAAGATCACCATCGAAGCTAATAAGAAAGCAATCAATTCTTTAGATGTAACCTTCGACCTCGCAAATGAATCTTACAACCCATTCATGAAACCAAACAACAAACTCCCCTATGTTCACAGTCAAAGTAACCACCCACCTGCACTGCTATAGAACATCCCAGAAAATATAAACAAGCGATTAACCAGCATATCATCAAGCAAAGAAGTTTTCGAAAGAAGTTTTCGTCAGCCCTCCTTACCAAAAAGCCCTCTACGAAAGTGGCTACGACTAAAAGCTTACATATGATCCACAGCCAGCCCAAAAGTGCAACAAAAATCGCAAAAGAAAAGTGATATGATATAATCCACCATGGAACTCCAACGGGAAGACCAATCTGGGAAGAAAGTTCTTAAATATTGTTGACAGATGCTTCCCGAAAAACCATCCATTACACAAGATCTTCAATCGCCACACACAAAGGATAAGCGCTACTCCTGCATGCCTAACGTCAAAACAATCATCGCGTCACACAACAGAAAGCTACTATCAGATTACAACCAGTCACAAACTACACCACAAACATTAGAAAAAGAATGTAACTGCCGGAAAAAAGAGTAATGCTACCTAGAGGGAAAATGCCTCAGATCAAACGTAGTCTACCAAGCAACAGTCAACTGAAACGTCAACGGATTCATACGTGGGACTCGCGACAAACTTTAAAGAACGGTACAGAAACCACACAGCTTCCTTCCGACACCAAAACAAGAGACACGAGACTGAATTATCCAAACACAGATGGACACTGAAGGACAATAATAAACCCTTTAACCTAACGTGGAAAATCATCAAACAATGCAAACCGTAGAACAACATTACTAAGAAATGCAATCTATGTCTGTTTGAAAAATTCAGTCTCATATATAAAAAGGAACTTTGCAGTCTAAACAAGCGAAATGAGGTAGCAAGTTTATTCCCCCATAGAAACAGATACCTCCTTAAAAACTTCATAATAAAGTAACAATCTCCGAAATTATATGACCTATATATATGGGTCCTTGTAAGCTAACCGTCGATCGTTCAAATTATCTGATGGGTGTGGTAATTTTACGAAACAGATCTGTCGTAATAAAAAAAGCTTGTAAGGGGTCCAACAAACAATGCTGATCAGTCTCAAACGCGCTGCCTGGAGGATCACTGAAGCGATCGTGGGCTCTTGAAAGAACGTAAATAAAAGCAGAAATGTAATGGTCAAGAGGCCAACTCCAATGTAACTTTGTTGGCTTATCAGCTCGACGTTTCGACCGTCTCGGTCTTCCTCAGGAGCACACTAATTACATGAGCAATATTCAAATTTATAATTAGTGTCAACAGTAAACATGACATGACGTATAAATATTAAATTAGAATAGATAACAGCGAAACGTGTTATGGTGACTAAAGTAGATCAGTTAAAGTAGTTGTAATTCATGTAGCTCACTACATGAATTATAACTACTTTAAACTTTAACTTATCTATTTTAGTCAACATAACGCGTTTCGCTGTTATCTATTCTATTTTTATATTATTACGCCATGACATGTTTACTGTTGACACGAATTTTAAATTTGACTATTGCTCATGTAATTAGTGTGCTCCTGAGGAAGACCGAGACGGTCAAAACGTCGAGCTAATAAACCAACAAAGCTACATTGGAGTTGGCCTCTTGACCATTATATCTCTGCTTATATATATATATATATATATATATATATATATATATATATATATATATATATAGTGATGAAATTTTGTGGGCCGAGGCCAGGAACGTGTTCGATAATTGAGTCAGTTTGCTAGACATAACGTCTCGTAGTCACGTTCGACGCACTAAAAACTACTATAAAACGAATACAAGAATTGTAAAAACGTGTAAAATGGTATATAAAAAGTCACTTGTAAAAATGTAGCGGAATTCCAAATCGATTTCGATCAATTACGATCCTCATCAGTAGTACTCCGCCATGTTTAAAATACTCATAAATAATTGTTCATATAAGTGACTCTGAAATGTCCACACTTCTTCCAGGCTTCATGTAAGCGGTCATGATGTATCAATCACAGCTCGTGGGATTTGAAAAAAGTTCCATTCGTTCTTGGAGTTCATAAGCGAGTCTTCGTTCACATTATTTATCCTCACTCCTTCAGTTATTTGTCTCAGCATCGCGTCATTGTGATAAACCCCCGTCACATCCATTCGGAACTGCTTTACCTCTCTATTGTGTTTCTCTTTACAGTGTTTCCACAATGCAGATCGTTCTTCCTTATTGTTAAGTGATTTCGTATGCTCTTTCCCTCTGGTATACGCGCTCCTGGCTGTTTCCCCTACGTATACGCTGTTACACTGGATACACTTAATCTCATACGTCACACTTTCTCTATCACACGGTCCTTTTCCACCTGTGCTACACACTGGGCAGTCTTCTCGTCCACACTGTCGCGGTTTAAATGGGTCGGACTTTTGGAGTAGTCGTTTAATGGCGATTCCGGCTTTCTCCACCACTTTAATATTGAAACCTTGCTGCTTTATTTCTGTCTGGTATTCCTTCCGTAACCGTGAGTTGGGCGTAGCTGGTACAAAAATTTACCGCGACAGTGTGGACGAGAAGACTGCCCAGTGTGTAGCACAGGTGGAAAAGGACCGTGTGATAGAGAAAGTGTGACGTATGAGATTAAGTGTATCCAGTGTAACAGCGTATACGTAGGGGAAACAGCCAGGAGCGCGTATACCAGAGGGAAAGAGCATACGAAATCACTTAACAATAAGGAAGAACGATCTGCATTGTGGAAACACTGTAAAGAGAAACACAATAGAGAGGTAAAGCAGTTCCGAATGGATGTGACGGGGGTTTATCACAATGACGCGATGCTGAGACAAATAACTGAAGGAGTGAGGATAAATAATGTGAACGAAGACTCGCTTATGAACTCCAAGAACGAATGGAACTTTTTTCAAATCCCACGAGCTGTGATTGATACATCATGACCGCTTACATGAAGCCTGGAAGAAGTGTGGACATTTCAGAGTCACTTATATGAACAATTATTTATGAGTATTTTAAACATGGCGGAGTACTACTGATGAGGATCGTAATTGATCGAAATCGATTTGGAATTCCGCTACATTTTTACAAGTGACTTTTTATATACCATTTTACACGTTTTTACAATTCTTGTATTCGTTTTATAGTAGTTTTTAGTGCGTCGAACGTGACTACGAGACGTTATGTCTAGCAAACTGACTCAAATATATATATATATATATATATAACTAACTGCAGACAGTACTGTTTCGGCCTTCTGGGCCTCATCAGTGCAGTGCTAATGCTAGGATGGAGGAGAACCAATATGGTCACCCCATATATGTGTGTGTGTGTGTGTGTGTGTGTGTGTGTGTGTGTGTGTGTGTGTGTGTGTGTGTGTGTGTGTGAGTGTGTAGTGGTTTGAGGAGTATTCATTAGGATTGTACCTATGACAGATCCTGACTCAGGAGACGGATGTCAATTTTTAATTAATGCCTAAATGTCAAAACACCAATATCTGTCAAGGACAACACGCCTGGAAAGTTTCAGTGATCCCCCTTGTCTAGGGAAATACAATTATCTTAATTATATTAATCAGTTTATGTGATAAATAACGCAGACGCCTGAATGACAACGACATGAAAGGATTAAATGAAAGTGCCTTCAAAGACATGACTGAGTTAAAGGAACTGTAAGTAAATTTAGAAATACCTTTTTAAAGGCATTCCACGTCCCAAAAAACCAAATTATTCATGGTGACAGTTCATCATTTTGTATTGCTCAATCGCGCTGCATTAAGATCTCTTTTGTGAATCATCACAAGAGATAATGTGGAAATAAATAACAAAAACAAAACTAATAACATTTTGACATTATTCAAAATTATAAAAGTTATCGGATGTTTCTTAATTCTGACACAACTGAGACTTTCCTTGTTAAAAGTATTTATTTCGAAAGGTTTGATCAAGATAAATTCTGGAGCAAGTAACTGCTCAGCATTTCAGAACTGAAATAAACTAAATATGAAATCTTCATATTGTATCAGGTTGAGAACCATTATCAGTATGTTGAAATTGAACTGAAAAAATTTCATCTGATCACATGACACAACCCGCTTCACTCGGTCCTTACTCAAAATTTTCTACTTCGGCCCTCCTTCTCATGGAATAAGTTTAAACGAATTGATCGCCCGCTTTGATTTCCATTGAGTCGAGTTGCATTGTTTTGTAACGTGTGGTTAAAAACATAATCAACATAGCAGCAGAACCTTTCACTCCCCCCTATTAGCTTTTAGTTGTTGGTTTTTTTCCTCTTTACCTTTTTTTTCATTTACTCCATTGTTTTCCATTATTGCCCCCGGATCTCTATAACCAGTAGACAAATATTTTCTTTTAATTTCTTAGTGTTTTTTTTTTTAACTTTTATCGAGTCGGAGAGTGCAGTGTTATAGAAGTTGCACCCTCGATATAATCACTAACCTTAACACACTCTATTTTAAGATTTTAATTTTACTTACGCCTGCCCATCCTCACATACAGTTTACTTTCCCAGTTCATCCACTGATCATCCATCAGAGGAGAGCAATCCCATCCATCTGGAATTCCTTTTACCAGCAACAAAAACGCCACATAGGTTGCTAGTGAAACTTTCAATTAATATTTTATCACACACATACAACCAGAGGAATAGTCGTTTTGTAAGCTTCTTAATAAAACTACATCAATTTCTCTTTTTCAACACAGATGGCTGCAAGACAACAATTTCACTGAGTTGCCTCCCAAATTATTCCAAGATCTAAAAAGTCTGAAAGAACTGTAAGTTACATGCAAACGCCTTTTTACAGTAATTAGCTTTGTAGCTGTGTTAAGGGGATGATTTTTAGCTTTTATTGTCATCTCTGTTCGAAAAGAAGGCAGCTCATGAGTATTGTGAGCTGTTTTAAGTCCTCAGGTGCTTGTTTTGTTAAAAAAAATCGTGACCTAACTAATATGAGACGAATGTATCACAATACCTGTTCCATTCTCTTTACTAGAATACACATATTGTTTGCACATGAATGATTACCTTCAGCTCTTTGCATTTGGTCACTTTTAATTTGATGACTAGCGACGGTATGTATTTTGAATTATGAGTCACAAATAACAGGGTAAATCAAGACGCAATTTGTTCTTTTGCCTTTCCAATCAGCTATTTGTCAAATAACAAATTGGATAATCTGCCAGAAGGAATTTTTGACAGCCTTTCGAAGCTGACACTTCTGTGAGTAAAATGAACAAAAGAAAATGTTATGAAAAGAGCTAATCAGAACTTTCTAAGACCCCGACTGTCAAAGCTGTGCGCCATATTCAGTTAACTGAGACATGCTAAAATTGATAGGTCTGACAAATGTTTATAAATCAAAATTTTCCAAATGTTAACACCTTGTTACAGACACACCATGGTTTTTTTTTATAAATTTTAAACCCAAGCTCGCTAATTAAAGAGCTAGAAAACTATAACGAAAGTAATAGAGGATCAAGGAAGACCAATTACTCGAGGACCTTTCCTCGTCATAATGATTAGCAAAAATTAAAGATAAAAAAAATAAGCGTATGCCATATCATGTAGCTGTGTTTGGTAATTGAAGTTGAGGTGCACTTGTTCTTCAGAAGCCGTGAATGATTTTTATTCTGCGAATCAATGGTAATATCTCACAATTATAGATTTTCAACTTTGTATTGTTTTGTTTTTTATTCAGGGATTTGTCAAATAATCAACTTGGAAATCTCCCGCCATACATCTTCAAAAACATTACAGAAGTAGAAATGCTGTAAGTGAGCTTTTCTGTTTTCTTTAAGAAACTGAAAATTACTTCGAAGGATTGTCTTGCAAATAACAACGAGTGGTAAATAAATCAGCTTCCTAGCTATGAAAACTTACATTTGTAAATTTGTTTTCATCAGTTAAGAGCGTTTTGTCTTATCAAAAATTTTTTTTTAAGAGAGAGAGAGAGAAGCTTAGAACTTGTTGCCTTGGAGATGTTTCACCCTGAGTTTTAAACATCAAAACTGGCTGCTAATTCACTAAAAAAATTCCCTGTAGTAGATTTCGAAGAAAGCTCCAAGCAGAGTTGAGGACATCGATCTACGGTTACATGTGCGTCTTTCAGTCTAAACTTTGCACGGTGCTTTCTTCAGGAAAATGGACTATAACAAAATTGAGAGGCTTCATGAAGATCAGTTCCAGGGCTTGGTGAAATTGTTTGATTTGTAAGTATATTTAGAACTGACACGTTAATTTTCCACGGTGATCTGTTGTATTCACAAAACAATCCAGAACCAGCCCATTGAACTGCATTTTAAAAGCACGGTAAATAAAAGTTGGAGTGAGACTGTCTACAGATATTAGTTGGTAACATATATTGGGAGCCATAACAGGAAACACCTCAAAATTGAATGGAGGTAGAATCCTCTATCAGTGACGGCTAGTACAATAAATCTATTAGAATATTTGCCATCAGATAGATATTTGAAAAGAGTGTGATAATATTTGATATTAATTATTACGGTCAATTTAAATGTGCCATGCCTTATTACAATGTTTCAGTTGTATATTAATTTAGAAAAATCCCTTTCACCTGTTTAAGTTATCTCTCGGAGAACAGAATTGAGGCCTTACCTGACAAAATTTTCAAGGGCCTTAACAAACTCAAGTCCCTGTAAGTACAGCCGATCACGTACAAAAAATGTCTAGAGTTTTCTAAGGAGATAGAATGTATGTAGCAGAAACATTTGAAATATGGAATTTTGATTTCAAAATGTTAACCTGAGGTAGAACAGGCGTGTTAAAAAAAATTGCAATGCTCAACAATGTAATTTTTGCTGATAATTTCTTTTTTGTGCTAAAAAAGGTAATCTTTTTAGTAAAACATGCTTTTAATGACCAAAGTGAATATTTTCAAAAACGCTAACAAACATAGTTCAGTACTTTTTAGCTTTAAAGGCAACTCCATGTGAATTTTTAAGGAATCAAACAACGTTTAGCTTCTGATTGTAAATAGTTTTGTTATTCATTTTTACAGCAACATCTTCGGTAATAAGATACAAGACGTGAGCAGTACGACTTATAAGCACGCCAATGAACTGCGATTTTTGTAAGTTCATTGTAACTGACTGATCTTTGTCATGGTAAATAAAGTCGCATGTTTTGCAATCGGATGAGATGTCGGCGTGAATTTTATTTAGAGTATTGAAGTGGATACACTTTCGGTTTTTTTGCAGTCAGAGGGAAGGGTTGTAAATAGTTATTTGAGAAAATGAGATAATTGAACAGTTTATACATCATAATCTAAGGTACTTTTCACTTTCTACTCGAAATTGCAGGTTCATGCATTACAACCTAATGGCTGAGCTGCCCAAAGGATTTTTCAATTATTTTCCGCACATTATCAGAGTGTAAGATTCCATTCTAATCATTTTACTCAATGGTTTCAAAAGGATATTTGAGGCGGATGTTGTATGAATTGCCTTGGAAAAAAATAATAAAAAAATATATATCTATACAGCCAAAAACTAACGGTAAAATTCCGACGTTTCGGCGACATCTTGGCGTCATTGTCAAGGAAAACTAGATTAAATATGCGATTTCAAGAGTAACTAATAAGAATCCAGAGTCACTAGTTTGCATAGGTCAGCCAAAGACCTTGGCGCGAACTGAGTCTGACTGTACGTTCAAACACGGTCGTAGTTTTTTTAATGGGTAACATCTCATTAAAGAGACAATCAAACTTGTTATGGCAATTTTTTCAACACCTTAAAACAATTGTGAAAGTCATCTGGAATCCTGCCCGCGTGTCTACAGTCATAGTGTTTGCGCACTGACGAGGTCTTTCCTCTATATCCATCAACGCGTACGAAGAGATGGCAACGGGTGTATCCGACATAACCAGCATCGCACTGGTCACATTTGAAGTTATACACAACGCATCATTGATCAATAAGCTGAGGCTTTGGTTCGCTTGTCGGGAGCTCCTGAGCAATCTTGCAGCTCGTAAACACTGGTTGGACAATGGTCTGGAGTTTCACACTGAGATCTTTTAACTGTGTCTTAACTATATAAGTTGATTCCTGGTCTTTAATAGAGGGTCTGGCAAGCCGAGTGGTGTTTGGAGTCGTAGATTTTAACCGCAATGAAGACTGTGATGCCTGATTTGTCTACCGCAAGGTACTCCCTCAACACCCTCAACCACACTCACCCCGCCATAAAATTCACTATGGAGGTCGAAAATGATGGAATGCTCCCCTTTCTCGGTATTCGACTCCTAAACCGAATGCCTCACATTGAAACTAAAGTGTTCATGAAACCAACAAACAGTGGTCTGCTCCTCCATTACCATAGTCATGTTGATAATAGGTCCACGCGCGGCCTTTTGACAACTATGCTCGATCGCGCATATCGTCTGTTCTCGTCATGGTCTTACTTCACTGAGGAGTGCGAACGACCGTAGTCGTTGTTCTCTAAACTGAGGTTTCCCTTGCAACTTGTGGACTCCACTTTTACAACCTTCCTAAACTTAGGGATCGCTGATCAGTCTTCATTGCGTTAGAATCTACGACTGCAAACACCACTTGGCGGGCAGAATTCCGGATGACTTTCACAATTGTTTTAAGATGTTGAAAAAATGCCTTGACAAGTTTGATTGTCTCGTTAATGAGATATTACTCATAAAACAACTACGACTGTGTTTGAACGCACAATCAGACTCCATTGGCGCCAAGGTCTTTGGCTGACCTATGCAAATAAGTGACTCTGGATTCTTAGTTACTCTTGAAATCGCTTATCTAATTTAGTTTTTCTTGACAATGGCGCCAAGATGTCGCCGAAACGTCGGGCTTTTATCGTTAGTTTTTGGCTGTATATGTTTATCGAAAGCATTGTTGATTAAAAAAATAATAATAAAAGGATTGTCAAATTTTGACATGAGGCGCTGCAACTTGCATACAACTTTACTACAGTAGACTAATAACAACTTTAAATTTTAACGTCTCTTACTTTGACATGCAGCATGTTGTAATCATTTCAATTATTTTGTCTTAGCTCAGCCTTTTATAGTTCAGATCACCAGTGACTTTGGATTCATGAAAACGTTCCCCAACACTTCGAATTTCAATATTGGAAATGACATGCTATAGTTAGATTTCAAACGCAAGTGCTTCAAACACACTTTGTGAGGCTTTCTTATTATTATTCAATCAATGAAAAAGAAAGAAATTACTTTCTTATCAATCATCTTTGTCTTAGCTTGCAAAAATCACTGTTTTGCCGATTTTTTTTATATCTATATAATTTCGTTCTCAATGTTCTATGCACCTTTTAAAATTTCCTTTTGTTTTTTCGAACTCCAGAACTCTGGACACCAATCTGATGTGCTGTCACCTTGATCTTTTCAAAGAGAATGCAGATTGCGAATATTCCTTCAATGACAACTTTGCAAGCTGTCAATCCATGTTCCGCAACCTTGCTCCACGGAGAAGTCTTTGGGTTGTCGGCCTCCTGTCGTTGTTTGGGTCTCTGTTTGTAGTTGGGTGGCAGTATTTTTTCCCTGATAGCAATATGGTCCAGTCTATCATGTTGGTGAATCTGGATATATCAGATGGCATCATGGGTATTTACCTTATCATTATTGGTATAAAAGACCTCCAATGGTCAGGGGAATACTACATGCACGACTATAAGTGGCGCACCGGTTGGTTTTGCCATTTCAATGGCGCCATGTCTGTCCTTTCAAGTGAGGTGTCAGTTATGATGATCTCTCTGATTGCATGGGACAGGCTCAAGAACATTGTGTCTCCTTACACGTTTGCAAAAATTACACCGAGGCAGACTCGTATAATGTGCGCAGTGATCTGGCTGGTGGGAGGCATTATGGCATTTCTTCCCTTGTCTGGAATGCACTACTTTGGTGACTGGTATTATGGCAAGAACGTTGTGTGCCTGCCCCTGCAACTTTCCCCGCAATTACACGAAGGCTGGGAATACTCCACTTCTATCTTTATCGTGCTAAATTTTTCTCTTTTCATCTTCGTTATGGTGGCTTATGTTGCCATCTTGTTGAAATCGTGGTCTTCAAGCAGACGGCTCGGTGCGCATGGAACTGTTCGTGAAATACGAGCAAGAGCACAAAGTGCACAGGCCAAAAGAGAAAGGGCACTTGCTAAGAGAGTCTTCTTTATTATTCTGACCGATTTCTTGTGTTGGATACCAATCATTGCCATTGGCATCAAGTCGCACGTCGAGAAAACGTTTGATCCACCTGGTGATCTGGCGGTGTGGATTGCAGTGTTCGCGCTGCCGATCAATTCAGCTATCAACCCACTGCTGTATACCCTTTCTACTCCACAGGTAACATTTTTATCTTTCTTCGGAATAGGACAAACTGTCATTTTTAGGTTAACAGACACACTGCAAGATAATTTTTTGAAACAAACACCGATAGATGTTCCTCAGAGATGTTGGCGATAAGTTTACTTCGACGACGGTCTCTTTTTTCCCTGACGGACAAGAAATATTTTGAAACCATCACATTTCATTCGAGAGGAGTTTTTTTTTTTTGCGAAATAACCCGAAATAGAGACACAAAAGTCGCATAGATCAAAATGCAATAAATGATTGTACAGTTCTTTTCTTGCTTGCTTTTTCACGGTTGATAATACCCATTCAGATCACTAACAAGCCCATGAATTTCTAACGTTTAGGTGCAAGCCGTGTTGAAAGTAAAACTGAGGAAGCTGTGGGCCAATGTTCGATCTATTTTCAGCAGGGGAAAAAATCAAGAAGGTTCAGTTTGATGTTCTATTTACCTATACTATCAGTTTTTCAAAGAGGATAAGGGTGAAACTACTTTGAAATGGCAAAAACAGACATTATTTCCAATAGAATAAATTAATTATTGAGACCACAAAGGTGTAAGAAGCAAAATGTGAAAACAGGATTGTTATCAAGAACATGAATTGCTAGAGAAGAAGTAGGTAAGATGAAATCAGTCATGTAAGTGACTCTAAGTTTAAAGGTAGAATTGGTGACAAAGCAATAAATTAACGAATTCAAAAGGGGCAACGACGCCATTTGAAATCATGATTTGATCCCAATTTATGTTGGCTGGTGTCTTCAAAGGTATTTGTTAGGATCTAATTGAATTCAGTTTGCAAATTTTCTTGAATTATGAAGAATAACGGAATTTTCTAAATTATTCTTAAGATATAAAGAGACGTTTCTAGTTCCAAGGTGAAGATACAAAGCGGCCATTTAGAACTATTTTTCAAAATCAATATTTCGAAAAGTTTGACATAAGTTTATTATCCGGTTGGAGAAGAGCAGTACAGATTTATTGCTGTTGTTCTATTGAACAGAAGAAGCAGAAAGTGATCAGCAGAGACAGATCAGATTTCAAGGTGAGATGCTAACAACGGTAAAATATGGGTATTCTCAGTGTAATTATATATAAAAAGTCTTCTCTCCTCTTCGGTAGGGGCTCTGCGTGTAGTACCTGTCTCTCGTTTCATTCTGCCCCATTCGTAATCCCATTTGTTTTGCAATTTCTTTCCCATAGGAGAACAAATTGAAATGCAAGAAATAAAACAGAAAGAAATCCCAGAAGCGGAATCCCCTGAGTTGCCTGCTCCGCAACCAGGTCTGTGCTTTATCCGTTCACTTATTTTTATTGATACGTCATTTCAAAATTAGTAAAGTGGACAATGAAATGGGAAACCTCTGAACTCAATCATTTTAATCAGAATTGATTAGTCTACCAAACGGTAACTCTTGAAAATACTGAGATATCAAGAATGAAATCATAGCATTCCTTACCATGCTCTGACACATAAGTTTGTGCACTATAGAATAAGTAAAGGAGATACAATGAAATATATGAAGTTCATATATTTTGTACTGCGGTATTAGATACGTATGATGCAGAATCCTCGCAGTAGATAGCGCTGCTAGAGCGCTGCACTAGTATCGCAGAGGTCAGTGGTTCGAGTCCCGTACAGGCTTGATTTTTTTCAGGTCTGATTTTCGCTATTGCTTAAATAGCGCTATCTACTGGGAGGATTGTGCATCATATGTATCTAATACCGCAGTGCAAAATATATGAACTTCATACATTTCATTGTATCTCATTTATCACTTTCACGGGTTTATTACGAATCAGCTTAGCGGCCTGCTCCTAGTTGGCTTGTTAGCTCAATTGGTAGAGCGCTGCACTAGTATCGCAGAGGTCAGTGGTTCGAGTCCTGTACAGGCCTGATTGTTTTCAGGTCTGATTTTCGCTATTGCTGAAATAGCGCTATCTACTGCGAGGATTGTGCATCATATGTATCTAATACCGCAGTGCAAAATATATGAACTTCATATATTTCATTGTATCTCATTTATCACTTTCACGGGTTTATTACGAATCAACTTAGCGGCCTGCTCTCAGTTGGCTTGTTAGCTCAATTGGTAGAGCGCTGCACTAGTATCGCAGAGGTCAGTGGTTCGAGTCCTGTACAGGCCTGATTGTTTTCAGGTCTGATTTTCGCTATTGCTTAAGTAGCGCTATCTACTGCGAGGATTGTGCATCATATGTAGAATAAGTAAAGATTAAGCAATGGTTTCCCCATATGACATAGGTGGGAAGAAATTTGGTGTTATCAATTTTGTTTGATAACTGCAAGAGGAATCCATATAGAAACTAAATCAACTCGAAAAATCCTGATGACAATTTTCTTAACGCACTTTCTGAACCTCGCTTGTGAGAATCTCATGATCATCCGTTTATATAAGTAACATATACGTCGTATTGTCTAAAAATTATGCCTGCGTCGTCCGTATGACACAGATCTGGTAATGTGTATTGACAGTAACCATTCAGGGTATCAAGTTTTCTAATTTATTACTTGATAAATAACTCTACTTGAAAAAAAATCATTTACTCCATCGATAGCAGTGGAACAAGCATGTGGAGGGGAAGACGCCATATCTCCTTCAGGTACAAAGTCCTATTAATTGAAATAAAATTCCTTGCCTATTATTAGCTTTTTTTTTAATTTTAAATTTTAGTTTATCAATGAAATATGAAAGCAAGTCATAGATAACCGCTTCATTCGCACAAGATTAGTATTCCATTCATCCCACTTGAACTGCTTTCTACAACTATTTCTAAGAATCGCCAATGCTTTGGAAGAAATGATGTAATGGGAATGAATAAAAGAGAGACACGAGTGCTATCAAATATCCTTGGCAACAGTATTAGCCTTATTATTATTATCTTTTTAAATTTTCTCTCTATATGTATATATTTTTACTTGATAACTCAACTAAATGATCGATCGTGTTTTATTAAACTTTGGTACAAGTTACGCGAGTCCTTTGCTGACAATAAAACGAACAGTAAGCTTGACCGAAAATGAAATCTGTTTTTTTCTTTTTTATACTTATATTTTTTAAAATGCCTTTACTGGATAACTTAGGCCTAGTCTATACGTCGCGTTACAGTCGAATTTAATTCAGACGAATTCAATTCCATTAAATTCGTCGTTCCATCGACATAAATCGTGGTGTGGTTGCATGCGTCGGGATCAATACGGTTGAACTTAATACTCTTCCTAAATGCAGTGTCTCTGGTCAGAGGTGTCACTCGAAAAGCTCGCCACGGGTCACTGCGGGCTCGCCACGGATCACTGCGAGCCCGCCAAGATAAACTAAGAAAATGTATGCATTTCATTCGACGCGACGCTAGTGCGACGTTAAAACTGAAGACGCCTTATCGATATTTTATCCGTCTTGCCAAGACGGATAAAACGTCTAAAACGAATTTAATTTACCAGACAAATTGAATTCGCTTTAGACATCGTGCTATCGTCGAATTTAATTGCCTGTGGGATCTTGAACTAAATTCGTCTGAAGAAAAATCGGCTGTAGCGCGACGTATAAACTAGGCTTTACAATCTTATTTCATGAATCAATGAATAATTGAATGTACACGAATATTAACTTATGTAAAAACTGCATTTGAGAGGAATTTCTTTCAAAAGAAAACACCAACCATCAGCATCATGACATGGTTTAATCTACTTGTTCTTTGAAACAGATTATGACGATGATTTTGACATCCGGGTTCTTGGTTTGTCTGTTTAATGGGGAAATAAATCACTCTACAAAACAATAAACTAACGCTCAAGAACAAATGTGGCCAAAATTGAAAAATTTTCGAAATATCGTGGCAGCAGCCGTAAAATTGACTCGGCCCATATTCTCAAGCTATGTGGGCTTTACAATGAAACCAACCGCTACATGTTTCGTTTGGCTGAATATTGATTTCTTTTCGAGAAAATCGATAGTGACTGAAACCAAAATGCCGCGTCAGAAGCTAAAAACTACAGACCAATCTCGGAGCGCAGCGCCACGAATTGAAAACACTTGAACCAATAAAAAGTACTAAATCTTGAAAAACGACATAAGTTTTGACAGCAATTTGAGCATTTTTTGATTGTTTTGTATACATAATCTCATTGTATTTATCCAAGCTTCGTCTAACTAGGTCGAAAGTAACCCGTTACTTTAACTATGAACTAAAAAAAAGTATTGGACTAAAATATCTGGTTTTTGGAGGGCGAAGTGTAGATCTTTTTAATCTCCTAGGAAGTTTTTGGAGAAATGACTTAGTGCCATTTAATGAAATTTGAAAACCGAGGCGTTAAGAATTCTTTTTTTACTTCCTTTTCTATAACGCTCCTCCATATATCAAGAAAACTTAATATTAAGAACTTGCAGAAACCTAAAAAAAAATATTTACATTGTAGATATTTTTTTTTCTTTGGTCCTCCTTTAATCACGGGCATGGTGGTACTTATCCTCTGTCTAGTCATCCGTTTGTCCACTTAGGTTCTGTCCAGTTAATTGCTCAGCTTCAACAGATGCAACTCGATGCAAGCAAAGTCAATGACAAGACAGACCTAAAACTTGAGTTGAAGAAAATTGCTTCAGACAAAGGCTTCAGAATTGTCGACAATGAAGGATCAGGAAACTGCATGTTCTTTGCTTTGTCAGATCAACTGGAAATTACTATGGGAATCAAAATCAAACACGACGAATTAAGACAAATATTGGTCCAGTACCTCAAAAAAAACCCTAAACTAGTAAGTTGATGTCTTACACTCTATGTAACTACTATTACTTTAGGAGCACCATGAACGTTAGATCTCCATGTGGGCCAACTGGCCAACACATCACTACTTCTCCTGTAGGGGTTAATAAAGATCATAAATACTCTGACATCAGCTTTTAGTATAAACCACACCGCGTGCTCATTGGCTATGGTAAGTGATTAATAAGTACCATTCATCGCCTTCTGCTATATACGTAAATAATTTTCTACCTCAGCGTCTATGAAAGTGATGGATAATTACCTTGCCTCCTCGCCTCGATAAATACCCAGCTCTAGTCACCTTTATTCTGGGGAATTATTGTTTAATATGTCGGATGACCCATAGAACACGCTTTGTAGTTCTCGAGTTTTAATAGAAACCATGTCCGGGTCACGGATGAATGCAGAATGCAGACCTCCGTGTCAAAAGGGCTTTGTCCTGTGGAGAAGGCAGCCAACCAGAGGTTTCTTAAAAGTACTTTACGTTTGAATCTCCCCCCAGATGGGACAGTCCCGACTGGGGAGCCTTGACTCTGGATAAAGTGGACACTAGACATTTGATGTTTCAAAAGGGCAAATAGACTGCTACATCCAGTGTAGAACATTGAGTTCATAACTTTGATCGGTTATTGTCCGTTCTTACTACTGTTTAGTATCCTTTTGATATTTTCTAAACCGATGATTCCTTCCAACGTCCTCAACTTCGTCCAGTGTACCATTCCCATTACACTTTAAGTTTCGTTCTCTATTTTACTCTTCTCTCAGCCGGATGGAACAGATCTGCTTCACTTCGTCCATGGACATCCATCATGGGCTGATTACTTAACGTACATGGAGCAAGATGGCGCTTGGGGTGACCATGTTATTCTATTTGCCGCAGCAAACTGCTACAAAACTAGCATTCATGTGGTCAGCAGTCTTTCCGCTGCCCACGATGTTATCTTACGGCCACAATGTCCTGTTGAAAAAAGCAGGACACTTGCTTTGGGACACATCCATGAAGTACATTTTGTCAGCCTTCATTGTACACAAGGTACAGTTCTTTACCTTCGACCTACTAAATGAGGTGTGGGTTTATGTTTATATTTTGTGCAATTATCTCTATCACTCTACTGTTCTCTTGTATACGCCGCCGTCAGATGATCAATGCCAATATGACGTCACATAGCAACATTGGAAGCGCTTCCCTAAGTTTGCTTAGTCGAGATTGAGGACAGTAAAAGGAGCTGGCAAAAACAAAATGCCATTACAGGCTCCTAGTTAATTATTATTGTTTACTTTTCCGTGAGCGTACAAGCTTTGTTATTCACATTTTGAATTGAATAGTGTACTCTCTTGTGAAAATGTTTACTTATAATATCACCAAAAAATTCCGGGACGAGTGCGGCGCGGCTGACCGTCATATTTACTCCCGCGAGTGTCAAAACAAACCAAAACGTACGCCTATTTCTCTTTAGGCTTTTACCAAATCGGCCTTATAAAAATAGGTTTTATTATCCAAGTACACTCCGTAGAGTGTAAATAACGCCGTCCACGAGTACAAGTATCACGCGACATTTTTACTCTAGAGAACTGGCTAGACAGGTTTTCTTGCATCGCGCAAGCAAAGATTTGGATTGAAGTTTGGAAAAAACAAAATGGCGGACAATTTGAGTCATATTTCTGACGACGAAGAGTCAGAATGGCTGGCAAAAATAAATCCAAGTTTACTAGATTTATCGAATAAAGAAAAAAAGCTAGACGCCCAGGAAATTTCTTCATTTATTGAAGAAAGTAGAAACAGCAACACGACAACACGCCAATTCCGTTCCGCTTCGTATACCTCTGTCACGCACTCCCCGTAAATGAATATCCGCGAAATTCGCCTGCATTGAAATAAGAATTTGGTCTGTTGGATAATAAGTAACTTATTAGACGTTTTGTTGTGCAGTATCGTTGAGTATTTTTATTCGTTCTCTCTTTCGACTCGCACTACGGGCTCGTCAAAATACAGTACAACTCGTAAAAATACTCAGCGATGCTACAGTAACACAAAAAAATGTCTAATAAGATATATTTATTTCCTATTCATGGAGGTTTACACATTCCGCTACTTGGGGTGAATCTAATGGGTCATTTTTCTCCTTAATCCTTCAAATTTTGAAGTTGTCGTTGTTTTGAATAATGATGATCTTCCCAAAATGAAAAAAAAAAAAAAGAAAATAGTAACATCATTCTATGAGTACCTTTTGTTTATGACGTATTTCTGTAGGTCAAGAGGAAGAAAAAAATCCTGATACCGAAGAGCCAACTGAGGAAGGTAAAAGCGATGAGTTCTTACGGAACGGTGCATTATATAGCACGTTTCTTTAATACCGCATACAGTGCAAGTTCTTGTTTTTTGTTTGTTTTCGTTTTTCTTTGAATGAAGATAAAAGCCAACGAGGCCATGTACCTGGCTTACTTGCGGGCCATTTTCCGGGTTCTTTTATATGAAGCACCTTATTAATTTGACTATAATTGTGTTGACCTACTCAGTGGCCATGAGGGTTACTTAATTGCATTCTATTCGTCGCTTTGAGCGACTTTACTTAGTTCTAATCACTAACCGTTTGTTATCACACAACAGGTAAATCTGAGGAGCAAGCGGAGAGCGAGGGGATTCCAGAGCCAAGTTGCAAGGGTAAAGGTGGGGTTTTGACGGGTCGATCAAGATAACAAGGCTCTAGATGAGTTAATAAAAAAATATATATTCGACTTAATAGAAACTTTAAAAAAAATATCTTTTGAATTCCTTTAAAACTAACAAGATTAAATGAATGAGGACTACTGCATCTTTGAGTACACACATCATCTTACATCTAACTTGGCCTCGGTCATTTTAGACTCTCTGCTTCGATTGGGCTGAAGGGCATAGACGGGTAGGCCTTGTATATGCATTAACTCACTACTTGAGGGAACAGAGACAATGGAGATCGGTTAAACTGGTGGTCCCTCACCAAGGCTTTAGAGGTCGCAATTTTTAACTCTGAGCGTTTCAACTCTCTCGATAACTTAGTGATTCTCCCAACATCTCGATCACTTCGTCGATTACAAGTATTCAAATAGACATCATTTTGTAGGTTCAGTTTTTTCTGCATACATTGCAAGTTTTCTTCATTATCATTTCTATATTTTTTTTGGACTTAAGAGCTAATTGGAGCAATTAATTGGCTTAATGGAAGGGCCATGGGTTAGGTTTACTATGAAGACCACTTTATACATTTGACGACATTGGTGTTAACCCACACAGTCAGAATGATGGTAACTCAATTACTTTCTATGCGTCACCTTTGAGATACTTATACTTCATTATAACAAATAACACAGCTTTCGAGGCTGAGGAGAAAGAGGAGAGTGAAGAGGTTCCATTACTTAGTGACAAAGGTAAAGAAGAGGGTGGTATTTGATCGGTCACTCATGAGGTTAGGGCAAGAGGTTGAATTATTGAAGCATATCTTTCATCTTTACATTCACTGGAAAACTTAATGATTTTTTAACATGCTTAAATAGAAAGAAGATTGAACAACTCAATATTAATATAGTGTTTGTCAAATACATCATCTCCTTGAGATGTTCAAAGAGTTGAAGAGGAAGAGAAGGAGCTTGAGCCTGACTTAGAGATCGGAAAGGAAGGTAAAATACCCTCTAAATCCGCCAACATAGAGTCAAAGTGTTCATAAAGTGACACATAATCACTCCAACTTATCGCTTAAAGAAAGTCGGAACGTGGTGATCCACATTAGAAGGGACTGATTCGAGAGAAAAATGAAAACACTAGTTATTATTATACTTCGTCTTAGTGAGGAGCCAAAATCTGTCTTGAAATACTGAAATTTGATATATGCCACATTTGAATTTGTTGGGTGACTCACTTATAATAACATTTATAACTTGACAGGTACTTGCTCAAATGTACACTAAATAGAGAAAATACAAATAATGATTTTGATAAACACTTCAACACAGACAAGCGAGCATTGTGTTAGAAATAATATATTCATATTACAATATTTTGTACTTCCATGTCTTTTCGTAATTCATCCAGGGGAGGAAGAGATGTTTGATACCAGGCTTTAGTTCTCTGTTTTTGAACCAAGGTAAATCTTTATTATGTTTGCTTTAATACTGAATACCACTAACTGAAGGGGTGTGGAAAACAAAGCCCAGAAAAGAACTCACTTTTTGTTCGATATCTTATCAAAGTTACACTGTACGACATTAGTCTTATATACATCATTTAAAATGAAGGGTGAAAATATCTTATTTTTTGTCCTGATGCATTGCCGTGTATATGCATGGACGGTTGCCTCCTGATTACTTAAACCTCCTAATACATGTATGAGTCCCACTGACTTTCTTCCCCAATTAAACAGAGTAAACTTCCATGTATTATTTAAAGCTTATGCTCCATCTAACAAGGCTCAAAATCGATATTCTTACTGCAATTGAGATAACTGAAGCGGGCTCTGGCGAAGAACATAGCACTGTAACTACTAATGATTATAATGTCCTGGTTACGGTTTTACATACGCGTTGATCTGCGTTCTGATTTTGGCGATGTATGACTTCAAAAAAGTGAAATCAAAACGAGTCCTGTGTGGCTAGCGGGCTCTATGAGTGCCCTGTGCTGCATATCCTTTGTTAACTCACATCTACTTGCCCTCCTCGAATTATTTACCCTGCTTATTGACTAGTGAAACAATTTAAATTTGATAATTTAAGTTAGCCAACGTAACGAGTTTTTATATAACAGTATGGCTGACATATCAATTGGCCAGCTGACGAGTAAGCATTCAAATTACATTGAGCTAATGACTGCTGGGCTGACCATGGCTGACAGATGATCTAACTATTTAACTGCTTGACTGTCAGGCAGGCTGTCTGCCTAACTGCTGCTGTGTCTATCAGCTCGACTTTCTGCTTGACTTTTTGCCGGAATGTCAGCCTGACTGTACGCTTAAATGGTTGGCATGGCAATCGCTTATCCCATTTTTTAGCTGCCTGGCTGGAACAGACAGCCCAAAGCGACTATTTGATAGGCAGGTCAAGTAATCAACTAATTAGATACGTTTTGAAATCATTTATCTGTGTACTTTTCCTCTTTTCATCAGCAAAGAGACCGTCAGGGCTGGAGAAAAGAAACAAATAGTTCAAGAAATAGAAAAAAGTAATTCTAGTAACGATCAAGTACAGTGTCTGTGAAAATATCTTAGTCAACACAATCTGACAGTTTTTTTTTAATTTCCCTAATTGATTCCTTAGCTATATAACTCGTAGCATGGTATAGTTAGTATCAAAGATATTGGGCGCTATCTCTGAATAGGCGTGTAGTGACAGTTCTGTTTGTGTTTCAGAGTTCATTTGGTCTGATTCCATTTTCTTTTTGTTCTCAATTGAGATATATGTCTACCTAGCTGATATTGTAGGTCTATTATTTCCAGCATATACTAAGACATCATAGATTTGAGAAAGAAGTTTAAGCTGCCTGACGGCTTCACCTGGAAAGCGGCTAAACACCGAAAATCACGCCCGCATGCTGATTCTTTTTTTAATGAAGTTATTTCCCTATCATTAATAGTACACAAGATTAACTTAAAGTGAGTAGGAAAATGCCTCAGTGGTCTTAAATATGAATATTAGCTGATTTTAATGATAACTTTTTAGCCTTCTTCGGGGCTTTTCTCTAGTCTAGGGGGGGATTCAATATTTCAATTTCCTGAATAACTTTTTTCTAGAGTAGGTTCTACCTCAGATTTTTTTTTTTTAAACCGTAGTTTGATAAAATGACATATATCATATTAACAAAAGCAAATGTTTAGCACTTATATTGCGTATCGACGGTTAAGTGCCATAGGTATCTCTAGTTTAAGAAAAAAATCAGCTAATTTTAGAGAAAAAAATTAGTATGATCCTGAGGCAAATATATCAAGAGATTTATTAGTATAACAAAGCTCTGTGGCTCATTGTTAACTCAAAACAAATTTAGGAGCATTTTTGCACCTAATGCGCGTTTTGAGACTAAAAAAGAGTTTTTAGAATGTGGCTCTACAACTTAGACAGCCGTACCGTTCACATGGCAGATACTTAGTAGTAATCAGAGTAAAATGTTGCATTTTTTGTTTCCTTTTATGTTCTTGTTTCGTTTTCATTTGTTTTGTTTTGTTTTGTTGTGTTTTGCCTTGTTTTGCTCTGCTTTGCTTTGTTTTGTTCTGTTTCGTTTGGTTTGTTTTGTTCTGTTTTTTTTTTGTTTTGTTTTGTTTTGTTTGCTTTATCAGTATCTCTAAACGAAAGTAAATAAGAATAAAAATGGCACAAAAAAAGGAGAACAATTTACGGAATAGCACATTACCAACTAGTGTTCAGGCATTAAGTTATATAAGTAGCTCATTTCTATAATCTTTTTGACTCGTTTTCAAGCATTATGGTAATTTAAAAGTAAAGTGAAGTCTACTTTCGCAATGTTAGGACGTTTTCCACGACTGATCGAGAGGATCCATTATATAACTTGGACAAACGTTTGGGTACTTAAGTCAGTTATGAGTTAATTGGTAGGACAACAACATAAATAGTTTTCTGCAAAACTCACTAGCGAGTATCTTGCACTCAAGCTGCGAATCTAATCATTGAGTTTATGGGTATCTCTTGTCGATAAATAGACAAATGAATAGAACAAGTGATCGCATGAAAAAAAAGAATTACACAGGTTGACATCGCTTATGAGAGATTTCGTAGTTTATCAATAACCTAGCTCATTTCTTAGATTTTTTAACTTGTTTGCGAGCATGATAGGCATTAGGACTTTAAGTGACGTCCAAGCATATTACTCTTATATTATTCATATTTCTCTTGAAAATAAAATGAAAAAAATTAATAAATTAATAAAAAAAGGTCTAAGAATATCACTAAGTTAGATATTTGGTAGTGATTTGTGTTTAGTTTTGTAGTTCATTTGTAGATTTTTTAACTCATTTTGAGAAATCTAGCTCATTGTAGCACGTGATATTCAAACTGCTTGATAGCATGGTCCTAATGCGATCGTCAAACAAGGCTTTTACAGTAAGAAAAACCTGAACATGAAAGTGGCTTTTAGAGGGATATGGCACCGAGATTAGAACATTATACCAAGCTATAAAATTGTCAATAAAGGAGTCATCTTTACTATAAACCATAGCCTTCAATAAAACACCTTTTAGACCTTACGCTTGAGTCTTTTGTCAGGAAAGTAATGAGTCTTGCTTAAGCTTTATCTGCAGTGTTATTGACTCTGTCTGGGAAGGGGTACAGGGACGGCCCTGAGTCTCAAGTAGAGCTGGACTTGTGATTTTTTGTAAAAGTTGAAGGCCGTTTAAAAAATTCTGTTCTTTTATGGCGTTTTTCAGGGGAGCGGAGCGAGCGCAACAGAGTGTTTCGCCCCTCTCGCCAAACCTAGACAATGGAATTGTTACAGATGGGCTGTGGGATAACACGAATTGAGAAATCTGGTAAAATGATGCAGATTTTGTTTCGTTTTATGTTGCGCTACTTCGCTACGTTTGTTTTTCAGTGCTCTGAATACATTCTATGTAATTTCCCTCTTCAAAACAGCAACATGAAATAACAAAAATGTGAATGCTTCGAGAAAGGGAACCCCAAAGCCCGGTTTCCATATAATCGTCCCTGTCGCAACAGTCGTCTCTGCCGCTTACCGGGGCGGCAGAAGCGACAGACGCGACTGAAGCGATCCTTGCGAAAACTGGTTGCCATTAAATCGTATGTATCGGATCAAATAGTAGAAAGACTGGGACTAGTCACTTTTACCGCCAAAACCAAAATAAAAATGGCGGCAGTCGATCGAAGAAGAAGATTTTTGGCGTTTTTTTTGCTTCTCCGAAATGTTTTGCGAAGAAGAAGCGAGAGAGAACATCGAAGAAAGCATCGGTTTTAGGTTCGGACCATATTCCAGGAGAGAACGTCTTGGAATTTTTCATACTCTCCTTCAAGAGATGAAAGACAAAGATCGCGAGTATTACTACAAGTAAGCTTGAGCTTTTAACCACTTTCAATTACGTGCTGTAATTAATCAGGGGCATCATGGGATATGTCGCGTCGCTTCTGTCGCAAGGGTCGTGTTCACCTGTTTCCATTAAAAATATGCGATCGCTTCTGAGTCATTTCCAGTCGTCTCAGTCGCAAGGATGGAACTCGAGTCTATCTCGGACGACCGATCGTTTCTGTCGCAAGGATCGTCCCGGCTGATCGCAAGAGCGTTTCCATGTGATCGTCCCTGTTGCTTCCAAGTATTTCAAGCGACAAAGACGACTGTTGCGACAGGGACGAGTTATATGGAAACCGGGCTTAACGGCGAGTTATCTACGGTTCTGTTTGAAATTCAACACTGCTCATATAATTTTCCTAGAGATGTAGTCTGACGCCGCTGAGAACGGTTTTAGCATTAACCTATTCGCGAAATTTCTTATAAGGAGTATAAACTAATTTCCATCAACATTGGCACCCTGATGGCTTAAGGTTCCCTAGTTCTCTTAGGAATCCGCGATTTAAAAGGCAACGAGAAAGAGGCAGAAAAAAACAACAACAGATGGAAAGATTCAATGAGCAGAGCAAGCGCTCTGCTCTTGCGTTTTGTACATCCCTTGACCGTCCTACTCAAAACCACAGCGTGAGATGATCTTCTCTAGAAGGGAGAATCTTGGAAAACCATCAATCAAATTCAACACATGCATTGACTAAAGCAGGAGTAAGTACATTGGTTTCATCGAAAGACTCTTAGAAAGAATGAAAGTTTAATTTTGATTTAGATATGCCCGACCTTCTGTATCCCGTCGTATGTTACGCCTTTACCTTTACCTCCGCAATTAAAAGGAATTCTGACTACAGTCAGTATAAATATATAACCTAAAAAAATAAAAGTCAATAACAAGAAACTCAACTCGGCTCCGATCACTTTTATTATTGACTGCGTATGCTGTTAGATGTATACCTTGAGCAAAATCAAAATTTTCAATCGCAATCAACGTTTGGTTAATGTTGTTACTTGCCGCAATACGCTATTCTAGAAGACAGTAGATCTTCCCCAAGGTAATAACAGACTGGCAAAATGTTACATAAACAATTGCTTTCCGCTTTATCTCATGGTAAAAATATTACAAACAGTTTCCACTACAGGAGACATTTTCATCCATCTTTGACAGCAAACAAGGTATTCAAAATTTAAAAAAAGCACCCGCTCAGATATTTTGAAAAAAGCTACTTCAAAAACAGTCCAGTACAATTGCTACACTTTTTACTGGTGATATTTGTTCTTGCTCTGTTCAAAAGTTGAATCTTCTCACCAATATTATATTGCCAGCGCCATTTTTAGGAGCTTTGGAGTTTCCCGCATTCAAAATATGGGCATAAATATATCTTAGCTGCGTTTAAGTCGAACAAATAAAGCTTGTTTTAAATGGTTTTGTTTTTCCTATTTTGTTCCTTATTGCACGCGCATTTTTGACGAGATCGAAAAAATTTCTTAGTTCTAAGCATTATTGTATAATATTGGTCTTTTATTTTAAGTCGAAATTTATCTAACAGGAAAGAAAGAGGCAGTGGTGAGGACGATGCGTTTTTGTAGTGTAATTACACTGTGCAACTTTTGCGAAATTTTCGCTCAAGAATGCAAAAGGGATGAGCATGCCATTCTGGGTATGATGCTTCGAAGACACCTTTAAAACGATGAAATCTTCGAATGCAGCTGAATGTAATCGGGCATATTATGATGATTTTCGATGTCACAGCTTCAACTACGTCATTTCAGAGGATCTATGTGAACTAAACAATCGGATTAAGGAGGCCCGACCAAAGAACTTTAATTTGTGCCAAATTCTGAAAGCTATTATGTCAAGAGTAATACGAAAAGAGGTGAGTTTTAAGCATGGAAAAGCGCCAGCATTAAAGTGAAACATATCTGAACGATAATGGCTCTTAGATTGTTGAAAGTAAGACCAAGAATGAATGATAGGAATTTGCTCTAAATTTATACTTGCAAGGCCAAAGTACTTTCCACATTGGAGCCAGAAAGCATTCTCCGACCCGACGTCGAAGGTCGGAAGGCGACGTTGTAGTTTCCATGCTCGCGTTTTCAGATTTGTATTCTTTTCTACCTGCACACTAAAACAGGTGAAGCAGATTAGTTTTAACAGACGAAAGGACAGTTTCCCCAATGACGCCATAACTTTAAAACTTACATTTACTTGAGTAGGTACATAGGTTTAGTTTTACTGTCAGAGGGAAAATGCATAACTAGAATTGTTCTTTGATGAAAATAGTTTCCGTCGCCAGTCCCTATTGGTTCCATTCCTGAACTCCGAGTGGAAACATGTGAAGAGATACTTGCGAGTGAAATGAGAAAAGCGACCATTGGCGAATACTGGCCTTATTCTGATAGAACGGAAAAAACAATTCTGGTTTCTTGCGATATTGAAAAAGGTAAGAGAACTTAGGGCTTCGTTGCTGTTTTGGTAGATATGAATGTGATGAGATTGATTTAAACATTTATAAGTCTGGTGATGTACATCTAAAGCAAATGATGATAACATTTTTTGTTGCCTTTCAATGAAATCCTTAACACAGCCTCTAGGTATGGCGGTAAATTTAATTTAGGTCTCTCCTTGGCCGACTATGCTGTGAATGGGTGAAGACTGAAATCGAAAGTCCAAGAAAGAAAGCCTGGCTGTAAGAACAGAAGAATTTCGAAAAAGAAAGGCGAAATAATTCGTCGAAACAGACAACACTGGGTGAAATGCCAAATTTAATCGACATTTCAGCAATATTAAACGAGCATAAAATCCAAATGAAAGTTTAAGTCGGGTTTAAGGAACTTAAACTTGACTTAAAAGGATACGTTTATTTAACCAGGTTTAAGTTCCAATTAAATGTGCATTAAGGCCAATGAAAGATTTTGGTCTAGTTTAAGTGACGCTCACATGGGAGCCTGGTCACTTGGCAAGCACAAGTATCCTAAAGGGTATTGGGTATAATCCGAATAAATGCCACCCCAAGTCTCAGGCCCCCAAAAGAAATAAAAAGTACACAACGGGGAGAAGAAGCATAAAAATTCTATTTGCAAGCAAATATTTCCTTTATGCCTTTTCTCCCATATAAATTATATGAACAACCCAAATATGCTGCCTCGCCTGAGCTATGTTTACTGGGAAAAATTATAACCAATCAACAATTGGAGTAAATGGCTATGGGCAAAATCCCATAGCCGCATTTATTTAAAATTACTGTTCAATCAAATCCTTGATACAAAGTTTGGCCCAGTAAAGGTGAGGGCACTGAAAACGCCAAAACATGTGACCGCACACATGCCGCCCCACCCCAGGCAAGCGCAGCACAGAAGCAAGAGCCGCCCATGCAAGCTAATGCTCGGAATCACAATAGTCAACCATTATGCCGTTGAATAGACTATCTGAAGGTAAGCTAGTAAGTGCCCACCCCAAGCAAGGGCCACCCATGCGAGCTACTTCCCTGGATCAACATTAGGATAAGAAAAGACAAGTATAATGAGACTTAGACCTAAGGCAAGAGCCGCCCATGCTAGCTAATGCCCCAGATCAACAGTTGGATACTAAACTATATGTGGAATAAGGCTCAAACGCCTCACTTAACGTCCTCGGTGTATTTGAGACAATGCCGACCCCAGGCAAGAGCTGCCCATGCTAGCTAATGCCCCAGATCAACAGTAGGATACTAAACAAAATATGTGAAATAAGGCTTAAACGCCTCACTTAACTTCTTCGATGCATTTGACACAATGCCAATCCAAGGCAAGAGCTGCTCATGCTAGCTAATGCCCCATATCAACAATGGATAGTCCTGTGTTAATGGACAATTTACATGAACCTTCCTTACTCAAGTAAGAAGAAAGAATATTTTGGGCTACACCAAAAGTAAGAACCACCCGTACTACCTAATACTGCAGGTGGAAGAAAATAGTAAACTGAGGCAATTGCACCTGCTGGATGGTGAGAAAATAACAGCTTTAAGAGCAAAGATTAGGTGTTCTAATATACTTAAGAAATGCATTAGATTTCTATCGCCTTAAGAGGCGGATTTGAGCATCGGATAACCCCTTATCTGCAGCATGAGAAGCAGCGCCAATTCGAAAACTATGTCCCTTGTAGACTGAGGGGGACAAAAGCCAACTTTGTGAAAACCTTTAAGCATCTGAGCAACATAAAAAGCTTTAAAGGGATCTGAAAAGCCCTTTAGCTTATGGCAGTAACTCAAACATGACACAGGTCATCACAGTGGATGGAGCATACTGTGAACGAAACAAATAAGCAATAAATAAGGCCAAAATGGAAGGTGAAATAGGCAATGCTTGAAAAGGGTGATGAAAGGTAGAAACAAAAAAATGGTGGAAAAGCTTCCAAGCACGCTGATAAGTTGGTATGGATGAGGGCTGAAGACTGGAGCGAAGTAAAAAGGAAGCTATTGAAGCCAACTCAGTGGCTGCAGATGAGGAGGTATGACCGTGGGAGCTTTGTGCATGTAAGCTGGTGCCAGTTGTTTGAAAATCTGCAACTGTAACCGAGAAAGAGAATCAGCCAGCTTATTCTGTAAGCCTGGGACATGCTTAGCTTTAAAACATATATTGTAATTAAGACAAACTAGGACCAGCTTACGCACAAAGAACATTAAGTCCTTATCACGACAAGTCTGTTTGTTAATAACATGGACCAATGCTTCATTGTCAGTAAAAAACAAAACACGCTGATTCTTATTAGTATGTCCCCAGAGGTGGAGACTTAGGACAATGGGATAAAATTCAAGAAATGCTATGTTGCGATGACGCCAGCTCGCGGGCCATTCCCCATAGCACCAATGCCCGCCAAAAACTGCCCCAAAGCCTATGGCACCGGATGCATCGGTATACAATTTGAGATGGTGTGAATTAGCCCAATCAACTGAGAGAAAAAAGGAGCGACCATTAAAACCCGACAGAAATTGCTGCCAGACTTTAAGATCTGCTTTAACTTCTTGAGTCAACCTGATAAAGAAATGAGGACGCCGAAGACCGATTGTCAAATCAATAAGACGACGCAGAAATGCACGACCAGGAACAACTACTGTACAGGCAAAGTTCAATAAACCTGTCAACGACTGTATCTCTCGTAAGGTAACCTTGCGACGCCTGAGAAAACCGGAAATTAAGTCCTGACATTTTACTAGCTTATCAGGAGGCAGCCGAGCCTCCATAAGGACCGAGTCTAATTCAATACCTGCGAATGAAATTGTTGATGAAGGGCCAATTGTTTTTTCCGGCGCCATAGGGATGCCCAGATATTGGCAGAGCATTAAGAATAAATCAAGTTGTTGTTTACACAAATCAGGAGAGGGGGAGACAATGAGAAAATCATCCAGCAGGTGCAAAATGTGATCGATATGCAATTTCTTTTGGGCAATCCATTCTATGGCAGAAGAAAAAATTTCAAACGTTTTGCAAGAGCTTGAACACCCCATCGGCATACAGCGGTCATAATAATAAAATCCTCTCCAACAAATCCCCAAAAGGCTGTAATCTTGGGGTTGAATAGGAATGATTCGAAAAGCATTCTTAATATCTGTTTTGGCCATAAAACACACAGCACGAACAATCAAATTTAAGTTGGCGTAATGGCGACTTAAAGCTAGCGTAAAGTTCTCATTTACGAAACTTTACGCTACATTTACACTACGTAAAGGCAAGCTTTACGCAACCTTTATGCATATGTGTAAAGTTGGTGTAATGAGACTTCTTTAAGCCGCCTTTAAACTTGGAGTAAACCTAGCGTAAAGTTCTCATTTACACAACTTTACGTTACATTTACGTTACGTAAAGGCAAGCTTTACGCTACCTTTACGTATATGTAAAGTTGGTGTAATGAGACTTCTTTAAGCCGCTTTTAAACTTGGAGTAAACCTAGCGTAAAGTTCTCATTTACACAACTTTACGTTACATTTACGTTACGTAAAGGCAAGCTTTACGCTACCTTTACGTATATGTAAAGTTGCTGTAATGAGACTCTTTAAGCCGCCTTTAAATTTAGCGTAAAGGTCGTGTAATGTCAACTTTACGCGTAAAGGTGCGTGTAAAGCGATAGTAAAGACACGGTACTTCCTTACGCTAATTTTACACCTGGCGTAAAGACAGTTTAATCCCAATGTTATGCTTATTAAAGCGACACATGTTACTTCTTCAAAATGATTTATTTTTTTAAGAAATCTGCTCGCAAGAGCTTCTGGGTTACTAAATACTGTAATATTATTTTAAAAAGACGAAATTGTGAACCTCTTGTCATGTCAAAAAAATATCTTAAAAATATCTATATACATCTATGTATAAAAGTCATAACCCTTCTTCCACTATCTTCAAAATAGAACAGAGGGAAACAAAAATTATAAACCGTTTTCTCATTTCAATTGATAGATACTACAATAATTATTGTTTTAATCGCTCTCATCTAAGTCGCTGTAGTGGCCTACAGGTTCCGTACTTTTTTGGATTTCGGGCTTTCTTTTCTAACATTTCTTAACAGTATCACTAAAAATGACAAAGTACAATTTCCGTAATAATTTAATATTAAATAAATTTAGTAAACATGGCAAGTGTCAACTCACTGCAAAGTCGCCTATGCGCACTGTCCTTTTTTGATTAGTGAGCTTTCTTTTCAAATATTTCTTAACTGTAACATTAAAAAGATAAACTTGTGCACTTCAAACAAAACTATGTGAGCCATTTACTCATAAATATTGAAACTGGTGTACTGCTGTCTTCCTGAAATTGACCAATCTTTGCAACTTTGGAATTCTCCCAGAATAAACTCAAGGGTGCTCATTGTAGTCAATGCCATTAATGTTCAATAAACTTAGTACACTGGAGAAGTGGCAGCTCTTTTTAAGGGCCTACGCACAGTGTCTTTCTTTGATTTTGGCACTTTTTTCCTCTTTGCTGAGGTGTCAGATGACCTTCCTGTTCCTAAGAGTCGGTTGCTGTGGGATGGAGTTCTAGGTGTTGGAGGGTAGCTGAGGACGGGGGTATTGTGAGATGATATTGTAGGTGTTGGAGGGCTGAAAGTGGGGCTAGTAAATGTTGCTGGGTCTTCAGGCCTCACTGCCCATTCCAGACCATCAATAGGTCAGGGCTTTGTACATGGCATTGAATGAAATCGCCTTGCCACCATGTTCACTCTTGCCCGCACATTTAGGCTTTTAATATGCGCATCATCAAGAGCTTTTTTTACTTTTGTCAATGCTGACCTTTCCCAAGGCAATTTTTTGACAAGATACCCAGAAAGTTTAGGTTGTCCATTTTCATCATCTGAAAAGTCTGACTCGTCAGAGCTGGTGTATTGGGAACTTCCAACAGCCTGCTCCACCAAAGCTTTCTTCTCCCCTGACCAAGGCATGGTCTTTTGGGTTTGAAGTCTCCTCTGGATTTTCTGAGCAATCAAAGAAAAAGCTCAAAAATCAACAAAAGTAGATAATATTCATCTAACAGAGAGCCAAATCATTGATATTTTAATCTTTTACTAGTTGATTACCACTATAAGATTACTAAGCTAATAAAAATATTTGCGATGAAATTTTGTGGGCCGAGGCCAGGAACGTGTTCGATAATTGAGTCAGTTTGCTAGACATAACGTCTCGTAGTCACGTTCGACGCACTAAAAACTACTATAAAACGAATACAAGAATTGTAAAAACGTGTAAAATGGTATATAAAAAGTCACTTGTAAAAATGTAGCGGAATTCCAAATCGATTTCGATCAATTACGATCCTCATCAGTAGTACTCCGCCATGTTCAAAATACTCATAAATAATTGTTCATATAAGTGACTCTGAAATGTCCACACTTCTTCCAGGCTTCATGTAAGCGGTCATGATGTATCAATCACAGCTCGTGGGATTTGAAAAAAGTTCCATTCGTTCTTGGAGTTCATAAGCGAGTCTTCGTTCACATTATTTATCCTCACTCCTTCAGTTATTTGTCTCAGCATCGCGTCATTGTGATAAACCCCCGTCACATCCATTCGGAACTGCTTTACCTCTCTATTGTGTTTCTCTTTACAGTGTTTCCACAATGCAGATCGTTCTTCCTTATTGTTAAGTGATTTCGTATGCTCTTTCCCTCTGGTATACGCGCTCCTGGCTGTTTCCCCTACGTATACGCTGTTACACTGGATACACTTAATCTCATACGTCACACTTTCTCTATCACACGGTCCTTTTCCACCTGTGCTACACACTGGGCAGTCTTCTCGTCCACACTGTCGCGGTTTAAATGGGTCGGACTTTTGGAGTAGTCGTTTAATGGCGATTCCGGCTTTCTCCACCACTTTAATATTGCTTACATGAAGCCTGGAAGAAGTGTGGACATTTCAGAGTCACTTATATGAACAATTATTTATGAGTATTTTGAACATGGCGGAGTACTACTGATGAGGATCGTAATTGATCGAAATCGATTTGGAATTCCGCTACATTTTTACAAGTGACTTTTTATATACCATTTTACACGTTTTTACAATTCTTGTATTCGTTTTATAGTAGTTTTTAGTGCGTCGAACGTGACTACGAGACGTTATGTCTAGCAAACTGACTCAAAAAATATTTGCATATGTGATCATTAAAGATGGCTCAACGCAGTTTCGGACACTTAGATTTTGATGGGTTTCTATAAACATTCTTTATCACTTGATGCTACAATTAAGGTCGGGTTCACAGGAACCTTAAATTTTCAAAAAAATTTGTCGTGGCTGTGAACCCTGTCCACAGAATTTCTTTTAACTTTGTCAAAAGTTGCATCTTATCATGCTTATCAAATTAAGGGTGTTTTTTAGGAGGTTGCTATGGTAACTTATTGTGTCACAAAAATAACAATGTGGTCACCAATGATTAGGCAGTATTCTTATACATGTACCATGATTGTAGCATCAAGTGATGGAGAGTGGTCATAATAACCCATCCAAATCTAAGGGCTGGAAACTGTTTTGAGCCACCTGACAATTGACAAATCCAACTCAATTTATAAAATAGTATTATATGTATCATATTCACGTATCTCAGAATAGCTTGTTAATAGATATTAATGTCCACAAATTCTCAGGAGTTACAGTTTTGAAAGGCAAAAATTTTACTTGCAGACATTCTCTAACTAGAAATAACTGACATTTTGCAACCTTGCCAGAGTTAATTTTGAGCCATGTTTAAAACTCAAGAAATGCCTAATAACAGGAGATACCGGTGTTAGCCTAACATTCATAAGTTTACAGAGATTGTACTGAAAAGGTAATTACGGCATATTACAACAGAAACTTACATCTCTCACTCTCCCCTGCTTCCGACAGAGATTCTTGTGAGCCTCTTGCTTCCCTTTTTTGTTCTCATTGAAGCATCATGTAGACTTTTCAAATATGTGGCACCAGCACCTTAGGAGAAAATGTTACACCATCAGTACAGTGTAATGGGAGAATTAAAAATTTTCATTCACTCAATAGTAATAATTGTTTTAATAATCCATCAAATGTTTTTGCTGATGTGTGATTGGTTTAAATGTAAATGTGTCATGTGACTGAATATTCCATGTGCAGTGAAACTTGGGAAATATTTGATTGATACTGCACATGTAAAATGCAGAAATATTAAAGAAGGGTAATAAACTCAACAACCTCCATTTGGCATGAAAAAATGCTCAGATATATGTCCTTGGACATTATTTGTACCACAAAGTTCACAGTTTTCCTCAAGCTACGCTGTATGCTCTTGGAAAACTGTTCACTTCTTGGAACAGATGTCTGCGAACAAGTATCGGAGCATATTTCCATGCCAAATGGAGGCTCGAGAATAACCAATATACCAGTAACCCACAATAAAATACTGAAAGCAGAATGTACAATCTCTGGATGTGTGGGCAAATTCTGGTCAAAGGGCAGACTTTAAAAGCCCTCTTTGTAATCCTGCAAATAACTCTTATTCGTTGTTCATACCTTTCATCTCAGCTACAGACCAGGGACACTTTTCAGTTCCCATGTGGTCAGCCACAATTGCATCCATAACTGTTTTTGTGACTTCTTCATTGGTTTCTGATTTAGAGCTATCAAAAGTTTTTACAAAAAAAAAACAATATAAAAGAAATTCAATGTTAAGTTTGGTCAAGAGGAACTTTTTGCAAGGCCAAAAATTTAATGGGCATCCATTATTTAAAATTATACTCAGTTTGTCCCAAGCATGGACTGCAAAGCAAAGAAAAATCTGATATTCCAACTGGAGTCCAGTGCACGACTTTCTGTACATTGCTTTTATGCTCTAGCAACTGAGCCAAATACATACACAATATGTGCATTGCTTGATCTTAGTGCCCTAGTTTCCTACAGTGTAGTGTCCTTGTCTAATACTTGTAGTCAAAATATTTATTTCCCCACAAGACTTTGCACTACGTAAAACATTTAAACATGCTCTTTAATTTCTGGGCTTTTAAAAGGGCATTGTCACGCTATTTGGCAACTATATAAAAAGCTAGAAGGTGCCTTTCCATCAATTGAATTCCAAAACTAAGTCTGGTTTTGTTATTAAAGACTATTTGAAGGTTCTGAAACTGTTTCCTGTCACCTATCACTATGGATGACAAGGATGGAAATTGATTGAAACTTTAAAAAATTGACCAATTTTTTCAAACTTTGATGCTATATCTTCAAAAAACCCTCAAGAAATTTATTATGGTTAGCCTTCTCTGATAAAATGCATTTTATATCTTCTTCATAGCTTTACAGAAGCATTTTGTTTATGAGTAAAGCCTTAAAGTCATGATTTCAGCCCAGAATTGACCTAAAACAGCAAAATCCTCAAAACAATGCCCCTTCACACCCACAGGGATTGTGGAGCAAACATGCAATATTTATGTATAGCAGGGGATGTGTCACTATCTTTCCTGTAATGTGCCATATGGAAATTGTGTTGTCCTACATGTATATTTGCTAAAATTCAATTCCTCACTGTGTAAAACAAACAAACAAACATACAGAAAACATTGTACAAACAAACAAACCAACAAACAACAGGGAACCAGGAAATAACTCTACTATCAAAGAAACAGCCTTTACCACTCATCCACCTTAAAGCCCTCAAAAGCTTCATTCTGCATAAGGACTTTGTACATGTTTCTGAAGTCTTGCTATAACCATCAGATAGAAAGAACACAAAGCAGTAAAATTAGTGGTAATTACCTCAGATACCTGGCAAAACAAACAAAAACAAATTAAAAATGGATCTATAGTAAATGTGCAGCTCTTCATGTATTTCCATTCCAGTTTCTCATACAATTTACAGTGTACGTGTAGATGTGCAATTAGAGTGATCTAATTTGAAACTTTGACACGCACATGATCATGCACCAAGTACATGTTCATGGCAAAATTTGTTGACCTCCCCAATCAAAGATTATGCCTTGTTGTGGCATCAGCATTGAAAACAGCAAGCAGATAATTATTGCAAGTCCATCACCTTTGGAATGATAGACACCTGAAGCATTGCAAGAAAAGAAACATGAAAGAGGCAAAATGCTGATGTTGGTATCCTGAAGTGATCTACCACTTTTCCAAAAACAGGAACTCCCAGACAGTACATGTAGCTAAAGTATGCTTTGTTGGCTGCAAAGAGGACATTGGGAGGAAATGAAAGCTCTCACCCCCCTGCTCTCGAATTGAGAACTGTCCATGACTTTGTGGTCAAAACACACAATTACATGAAAATGATAAACTGTATGGTATATCAAATATACAAACAACAAATGTGTTATATTCTGCGAAGTTGGGAGCAACTTCTGGTGAAGTAATACACTTATTTACTTACTAGGTAAATCATCCCCCCCCCCAAAAAAAAGTAAATAAATAAACACCACCACTCTCTCATTGAGACCAGGCAATGTCGGGAAACGTCTTCACACCACAGATGGCACAAGTTTTTTTTACAACAGCCTGCCTCAAATTCCTTAAATATCTCCGCCATACACAGGCGGCCAAAGCTCACTACTAGAAATGTAGACGTGACTCTTGGTTTGAGTGGTATAGTTTTACAAACGGTTATTTATAAAGGTTTGTATGGGATGTAATCGGTTTGCCTTAAAAGCGCGAAAAAATGTCATGTTTTGAAATAAAATTGACTTACCTTATTGCCTTGTTGTATTCTTTGTTGATTACCAGCGTCTCAGGCCATTTTGAAGAGTTTTCGGCGAGTTACATAGTGGCAACTAAAAGTCATCTACTTGCACCACTTTTGCCAATTACACACCAAAAGCTGATAAAGGATTTTTTTTCTTTATTTCAGGCCTAATATTAATCAACTCTGCAGTCATTCTAATCAAAGAATTTTTGAAAGTAAATGCAATTTAGATGTTGAAATTTGAGCACCTTTAACCCACTACCTCCTTACATCGGCATTGTTTTTCTCTTATACATTTCCTAAGGTGCTGACATGGAGAATTTTTTCTGAACAATCAAGAGCTTTCTAAGTTGTGGTCATTTTAAATATTCTCGTGACCTTAAATGTTTGATTCAGGGGTGACGCTGTTGGGAGAATTGGATGCTTATCACTCTTAGGAGTTTAATTACATGTAACTCTTTAACTCCCACGAGTGACCAAGACAGAATTTCTCCTTACAATGACAATACAATATCAAGAAGACAAGTGATGAGAATAAAGAAAATATATCAATCAGGGGATTATTACCGTAATTTCCTGACGCTTACCCGCGGGTAATCTGTTGATTTTTTCTTTAACACATGCCACTGCAGGTAATGAGGAGGTGAGGGTTATGTGATAATTTTGAAATCTACTAGCGGTTGAATTGAAGAAAATTCTCACCTACCAGCATTTCCACCTCTCAGGTGAATTTTATTGTATTACAAAAGTGCCACAAAGCAGCATGAAAATATGATGCCCAATCAAGTTTATTTCACGCACAATTACATTAGTTGCACGACGAACAAGTTACTATCTGCATGCGTGTAAACAAAACCTTGATGGTGACAAAAATAAACCAAGGATAACCGGCGCATCAGTGACAAATTTCCAGTCAACACTAGCTTGAGCTGAAGAGAATGTTCCTGCTTTCGGGACTTGTTAAGCCCAGTAGAACCAGAGATATCGATTTTTTTGAGAAATCAACAAATCAACATGGCGCTGAATGATCGTTCACACAAAATGTGTCCATGAATTTGCATTCTGTCAAGTAGTTTTGTACAAATTTCCTTAGCTTTTAAGGTGTAGGTTATCCACCAGTGCGGGTAATCTGTTGACTTTAAATTTTTTTTCATTGTATGCAATAATTGGCCATGCAGGTAAACGGCTGGAAATTACGGTAATTGATCAGATACCAAATTCTCCTAAATGACATCATAAGAATTGTATGACAGACAGTAGAGAGAGTTACCAATGATATCTTGGGAGTCAAAGGGTTTTTAAGGATTAAACAAAACATGCCAATTTAAACTCAACAGTGCATCAAGAACTTTGAACACACACCTCTTGCCCAGTAAGAAACAACAAAATGTCACCCTCCACTTCCTCACACATGTGAGTCTGTACCACTGTTCTAATGGTTGCCTCCAAGTAGTCTCGTTCAGGTTCAGGAGTGTAAAAGATCTCTACAGGATGTGTTCGTCCAGGGATTGTCATGAGTGGACATTCATCAAAATATTCCTGAAATTTCCCAGCATCCAAGGTGGCACTCATGATTATGATCTTCAGGTCATGTCTCTGTCGCACAACCTGTGGAAAACCGACGCATTTTATACAACTCCTGTAAGTTACAGGTGTAACAGCGGACCAATGCACTGTCACCTGCACGTGTACAATCAGCATCATTATTACAAGGCACAACGGTCTGATTATTTAAACAAATTTTAGCCATTGTTGAACAAAACTTCTTTCTACATTATCTTCAATTTAGCACCAAACCATTTATCTGAACAAAGGGGGTAAGTTTCTAAAGAAACTATGTTGCCGCATTGGTGTGGGTAATAAGGTAATTTGGTAATATCAACTAAGTTGAAATGTAAATTGGCCGCCGCAAAGAGTTAAAAAGTTGACATTTCAAGTGTTAGCCCTTTGTCAGAGTGAATGACAAAGGGCTAACCCTTGAAACATCAGTTTCTAACTCTTTACGGTGGCCAATTTACATTTCAACTTAGTTGATATTGCCAAAATTAATTACCTATTTGTCTGAACATGTATTTTTGTGAACAGTGTCAAGAGGGTCAAAAGCTGACAGTAGAAAGAACATTTACATGTATTTAGTTCACTTGATCCATTTGAAGGGAAACCTAAGGCCCACTTGATTGACTAAAACCATGTTTTTGGTAGGACCTTGTACAAATAACCGACCCTTTGTCTTTAAACAGTTCACTTATGTGTAAAGTAACACCACTATCTGTACCACACTGCAAATCACTGAAAGCACCCCTTACCTAATTCAAAGTTGCCTATTTGGAGCAAAAATATCACTGACAATAGCAAGATCAGGGCTTGACACCAACTTTTCAACTTACTAGCCAAGTTCCTAGTGACATCTTTGATTTTATGTAAGGCCCACTGATTGACTAAAACCATGTTTTTGGTAGGACCTTGTACAAATAACCGACCCCTTGTGTTTAAACAGTTCTCTTATGTGTAAAGTAACACCACTATCTGTACCACACTGCAAATCACTGAAAGCACCCCTTCCCTAATTCAAAGTTGCCTATTTGTAGCAAAAATATCACTGACAATAGCAAGATCAGGGCTTGACACCAACTTTTCAACTTACTAGCCAAGTTGCTAGTGACATCTTTGATGTTACGACAACTTCAGCTTGCTTACCAGTTAAACTGGCAGGTGGAAATAAAAAAACCACTAGCCAAAACAGAATTTCTACTAGTCTGTGGCTGGTGGGCTACCATTAGTGTTGAGCCCTGATGATGAAAAATGATTTGGGGGAAAGCGATTACTACGTAACTTACAGTTAGGACAAAAGAGATTGACAATGAAGTAACAGGCGGGTTCAATAGGTCAATGTGTCAACAGTTTTGTTGCCTGTAGTTCTTGTAAGAAGAATATGAAATCTCCAGATGCATGCACACACTGTACCTCTTTCAGTAGACCCATGAGCATATCAGTAGCAAGAGTTCTCTCGTGAGCCTCATCAAGAAGAATGACTGCATAACGATCTAGTAGAGGATCAGTCATTGCCTCACGCAACAACATACCATCTGTCATGTACCTGGAAACAAATTAAAATGAGCTTTAAATTACAGTCAGGAATGATTATCTCATTTGTTCAGACATCTGAGACAGAGCTAAAAGCCAAACTTAAACCTTAAATTGCATTTTCTCACACCCTTTTCCTTCCTGTTTTTTAATGCTCTATCTCCCACTAGTGATTTTCATTTTGACCTAACCAAATTCTCCTAACTACTTAATTGCTGTATTAATTTTATTTGGTTATAAGATGCACTCGGTTATAAGACACACCCCAAACTTGGCAACTTAGTCAAGCCAAGTTCCCAAATGTCAAAATTGTTTTTCTTTTCTCACTACAAACTGCACTTACAGTAATGCAAAACAATGCAACATACAAGACAATACACAGCCTAGGAATACTTAGTCTTGGGTGTATTATCTGCCTGTAATCGTGAGAAACAAGTTGATCCTAATGATTACCATTTCATAGTATTAAAATAAAGTGTCTGTTACACTGCCAAGGCAGGGCTGGACACTAATGGTAGCCCACTAGCCACAGACTAGTAGAAATTCAGTTTTGGGTGGTGGTTTTCGGTTTCCACTAGCCAGTTTGGCTAGTAAATGAACTGACATTGTCGTAACATCTAAGATGTCACCAGCCACTTGGCTAGTAAGTTGAAAAGTTGGTGTTGAGCCCTGCAAAGAGAGAGTGGAACTGTATAGAATAAAAAAAAAACAAATTTGCCTGAGAGGAAATGGTGATCGAGTGCTCTTCAATCCAAAAACCTGAACAGACTTACTTTGTTTGCATGCATGGTAAACACTTAGTTTACACCAACAACAGTTGAGACCCTACTATATTTACAAGGAACAAGAAAAAAAAAATATCTGTTAAAATGTACCTCACTTCCCTAAATTAGCTTCACACAGCAGCTCAGCTGGAATTTGTACCAACACTAACTAGTATCTACTTGTAGTAGGCATCCCTTACGCCCAACTGAAGCCTGAATTCTTCCAAATATTTACAGTCTCTAATTCCTCAAATTTCCCCAACCACAGTTCATCTGATAAGGAGTACAATTTAACCCAACTTCTAATAAACTACTAAGATAATTTAGTGTTATTACATAGGTTGATAATGCAAAATGCTCACTGTAAAGGGTTTCAAGTGTTTGCCCTTTGTCAAAGCAAATAAATACTACATGTAACTATTACCTGGGTTGTTTTACCAGATCCAGTCTTGCCAACAAGAACAAAAGCTTGTTTTTCCTTCATGGTTTCCATGAATTTTTCTCTGTACTCCCATACTGGTAGCTCGATTCTCTTCTTGAGAATGTCAAAATATTTGTCTGAGAATAGCTTCCCATTGAAAGGATTGATCTTTCCACCAAGATTGCTTGGATTACTACCAACGGAAAAGAGACCAAAATGCATCAGGAGGTATAGTGTACATAAATTGTGACCGGGCACAGGATTTCATACACTAACGCTTTACCGTTTAACGAATCAATCCGTTTACTATCCGTTTACCATCCGTCTAAAACGGATCATTAAAGCGTTTAAACGCTTTCTTCATCCGTTTAAACGCTTTGCTCATCTGTTGAACGTTTTCGACAAAACGTTTAAACGATTAACCTATCCGTTTAAAATGAAATACATCTGTTTAATGGTTACTTGCATCCGTTTAACGAGGAGAGCGAGATTTGTTTTCATGATTATGCAAATTTATTTCGATTGACGTGTATGGCAAAATTTACAAAATCTGTGGCTATCGAGTTTCTCATCTGTTATTTCCATCGATTGAAAGGAAACAGAAATTGCTTTATAAAAGCTGTAATTACACATTACTTTACGAAATCGAATGCTAGATGAAACACGACCGAAAGAAAGTTGAGTTTTGTTACATGCGTATGCAAAATTGTTTCGATTAACCGACGGTGAAATCTACAAAATCAGCGGCATTTCTTAACGTTTTTCACTTGATGGTGCGTTTTCATTTCAGTCAATACGTAGAAGAAACAATGTAGGAACATGAAAAAAAAACGACTTTGCTTCTCAATTCTATGTTCTTTCTGTCGAGAATGTTCAGTCCACATGGTATGATTGACAGATTGCTTCCTCTGCTTATGCAAATTTTGAAACGCACTGCGAGCTCTCCAGGGCGAGACTCGCTCTCTGCTCGCTTTACTCGCCAGTGGATAGCTTAATTGCAGGCTAGTAATTTAATTTTACTTAGTTTTCTATTGTTGTCAGTCGAATATTATTAGCATGAAACGTCAGTGTTCCGCATGAACAATTCGTATAATTGTTCGCAACGGTTTCTGATCGATATGTGCATGGCTTCCCGCTGTTCTTTAGCCCTCCTCATCCGTTCAAGGTTTTTGTCCATCCATTTAATGTTTTGAGCTATCCATAAAATAATTATAGATGTTGTTCAACCGTTTAACGTTTTAAGCCATCCGTTTATTTTTTTTTTATCTCGGCCTTTTAACGGTTTACAGAATCCGTTTTTGGACTTTGCTCTACCGTTTAACGCTTTGGACTATTCGTTTAAATGGACATGCAAACCGTTTAAATGCTCTTACTACCCGTTTACTATCCGTTTACAAACCGTTTATTTTTACCCGTTTAACGGAAAAGCGTTAGTGTACGAAATCCTGTGCCCGGTCACAATTATACTTCTGACAATAGGTAAGAGAGAATTTTCTTTTGAATTATTCTAGATTTAAGGGGTGGGAAGGTTTATGGCATCGAAACATTTCTCCCTGGCAGGGCTTGCATTTTTGACACTAACTTTTCAACTTTCTAGCCAAGTGACTAGTGACATCTTAGATGTTTTTATAATTTCAGTTTGTTTACTGCCAAACTGGCATGTGGAAATCAAAAACCACTTTTCAAAACTGAATTTCTACTGTAGTCTGTGGCTAGTGGGCTAGCATTAGTATCAAGCCCTGTCCTGCTACCAACTCGCCTGCACCAACCTTTGCACTTATAAATTCACTTCAATAAGCTCATTTTTAAGTTTAGGTTTGATGTTTTATGGAATGACAATGACATTATTAAAGATTCTACAATTTTTTGTTAGCCTTACACCATTGCAATACAATAACAAAATCACTAAGATGCTATGGACAGTTTACAACACCTTTTTGACACTTACATACACGTATTATGAGTCAGCAATGTGCATTTCTTTAGTAAGAAACTTTTATTTTGTGTATATAATTTATTATAGTTTCTTGTGTATTTTATATATTAAGCCAGAGAATCAAAGCAATTGTTCAGGGATTTGGATCTCAGCATCTACGTAAGTGTTCCTATGTTTAACGCAGTATGCTGGTTGCCTAACACTTTGGTTTGTAAATAACTATGAATAAATGAAAATCATACATATGAACTAAGGAATAATTTAAGGATAAGAGAAGGAACTTCACAGTGATGAACACTACTTATAGGGCAATAGAAAAGTAAATTTAAGCAAACGTAATTCCAGGCTACCAGATGCAGCAAGTGACTGTGAAAACCAAATGAGTGACATCCACCTCTACAACATCCTACCAATAAAACAGCTGAAGACCAAGTAAATTGACACAAAACGATTGCCACAAGAAGAAAGGGAAGGGTAGCAGCAACTTACAAGTATGTGTTACACAAAGCCACAGAGACAATTACCCATCCAAGGCAAGTAAAAAGCTCCAACAGCACTTGCATAGGCACGTAATTTCTCCGTGTCTCACCTAACTATCGCCTGAATTACTGGAAGTTTCTTGTGACATTCTGACTGTAACATAATTCCTTATCTACATGTGTTGATTTTTTTTTTTTTTATAATTTTTGTTTTTGTCCTTTTCATTATTTGTTTGTCTTAAAGCAAAGAATCTTATCCTGTTAATCCAGTGAAAGACGTATGAATTTAATCGACCTAACGTGAGTTTTCAGACTAGAGTTAATAAAACCACGAGAGGGGAATTCGATGTCTTAGGTGTTCTCTATCGCGCGAATAGTAATCAATTCGGAAACAAATTTAGACAGCAATTCAAGAAAATGGTTTCCAATATTTCCTAGCCTTAAGTATATATAACACAAGGGAACCTCCTGTGAAATCAATTATGATTTCGAGATTTGGAAAATACCGTCTTGCATAATAATTTCACAGCTGTGCAGATTCGAGATACGGCCACAACTAAACCAGATAAGCTGTGATTCAAATATTTCCAGAGCACTGCCTTCCTGAGGAAGATTGTGATCGAAGAGATAGATTTATTTAAGTCTCCGTACCAAAACCAGCTGCAGATTAATTTAAGCTCGGCGATATTCAAACCTGAAAAGCTGTCCTTTACATATGTATCACAGCCTACCTCAACTCCTCCTTAATCCTTTTCGCGGTAGTTAACGAGTTGGATGAGTTCTTATCGACATCTAACCTCCTTTTCGACATCTTGCACGGACATCAAAGTCAAATATTCCAATAAACGTTCTCTAACTGTTATATTACTACAAGCGCCACTGAGATTTCCATCGAATTTTGCCAGCTAAGGAAATGCAAAAGACAAGCATTTTGATCTGGTTATCCCACAAGTCTCCGTGATCATAAAAGAGACTAAATATGGTAAAATTTCCCATAACTTCTGGCGAGCGGTATACCGCGCGAAATATTGAAAAACATGGCAGACGAGAGGCAGACGACAATTCAAGTTTGGTTCGCGTTTTCGTGTGGTAGATTGATAGTTTTAGCATATATGAGTAGAAACACGATCGTGATGGATACATACTTATAAGATGGCACAAAGTACCATCACAACGAGGGCATTTTATGGGGACAATTCAAAGAGGTACCTGCACGTCACTTAATCAGCTGTTGTGTTGATTTTCATTTACAACTACTACTAGTTTGTTTAATTTTCTGGCTGTAGAACGAATGAAGCTTGGCAACAAAAGATGAGTAAATTGGAGAGATGTGCCAGGGAATTCGGAGATCACCCGATTTTACTTAAACGTCGAAGGTACGCCCAACTTTTTAGTATATTTGACAGAAATCATTACCACGTTTGAAATTATGCAAATGTTATTCATCGGTAAGAATCAAACATCTTGGGGAATGAAAATTTTCAACCCCCCTTCAAATTTTGCATGCGGCTAGGCTCTCAGTGGGGATGCACAAAAATGCCCTTGTTAAAGGTTACAGCACTCCTGTTGCCATGGTAACAATGGCTGCTTGTTCGAGGCCTGGAGCCTCATCTTCATATAAAAAATATCGCAAAAGAAGTGTAAAATGTTTATTTGTCTATCTCAAGCTACATGCAACATTACAGATTGGTACTTCTACCATACATAGTGACATCATTCATCTCTACTTTAATGCATTCTATTTTCCCTTGGAGTGGATGTGAACACACCAATAGACTATTTATTTTGGTACAGTTTTGGTCACTTCTGCTGTAGGGTAAAACAGGGAAAACGTTTGTCTAAATGTCTCCAAAAGTACATCAATTCTGGAACTGAAACTATGCAGGTAGTTCATGGTTATGATATTCTAGTTTTAAAATGTGTAAAAATCTCTGCGGGCCAGCCTCTACTTTTCATAGTGGCAATTTGCGAACGAAGCTCAAAAATCAGATATTGCATAAAATTAACAGGCAATGTTTACATTTAATGTTCTCAACAACAAATGTTTCACACAAATAAAAAGTGCAAGACTTTAAAAGAATGTTATCTTCTGAGCAATATCCTGGAGATCTTGCCTCTATTTTTAATATTTTAAAACAGTTGATCAACCCTCATGGAGGACTACCCGACGTAACGACAATCATGTGCGTATCATCCAGATTCCGAGTATTGTATCTTCTTTCATGGGAATTTGTGCGATCCGAAATCCTCTGATGATACACCGATATACTTGTCTGTCATTTGAAACATGTTAAAGTTGGTTGATCTACAGGAAACTATCTTAAGACCAATCATTTAACATAAACATGTACATTATCATGATGGCGTGACGCTGGATTTCTCCATAAAGTTTCCAGTTTCCATCAGGTCGCTCCAAGAAAGACAAGAAATGGACATTAATTGTTTCGATATTTCAGCAGATTTCCACGCATTCTGAAGTAAAAACAACCAAAAAAAAAAAGAGAATAAAACCTTATTTAACGTTCGTAAACGCTGAGGGTGAGAGTATAAATCACAACTTGTCAGTGGTAGTAATGCATGTAAAATCAAAATCAACCACTCATGCCAAAACTATCACAAAGTGGAGATTTTGAAGTAAGTAAGCAAAACTTTATTTACACAGGGTAGCCCATTCAGCACAAGGCTGGTCTCCATAGGGGCCCTGTTTCTTAAAAATAAATTACATCAAAATACTCAATTATTTATATATATGAGAAGGATTTTAAAACTACATTAACAGCCTAAGACCACAAAGCCAAAACTCCGTTAGGACCTAAAATAGTTGATAAAATATCAAGTTAAGATAAAAAGAAATGTCTTGCTCAGCGGCAGAATGTTTAAATGTTTACACTCTTCACAATGTTTAAAGGAAGTTCATTAAAAATTTCTGTGCCAGTAAAAAGAAAGGTCCTTTTCCCAAAATTTTGTTTTACTTTTGGTAGGTATAGCCTCATTTTTTTCCTTGTGGAATAGTTGTGAATATTCGAAAATCTGGTGAAATATGATGAAAAGTAACTAGGAACTAATGAGTGAAGACAGAGAAAAACGAGTTTAGCCTTGTGGTAATAGCGTCTACTGGAAAGATTCAGCCATTGCAGCTGCTCTATTGCTTAAGATGAGCGAGAGCAATGTGTAATAATCCATGCAGATCTATTTTGTAAGCGCTGTAGTCGATCGATAATTATCTTGCTGTAGAAGGTTACTCCAGGCAATGTCACAGTAATCAAATAAGGGAAGAATTAAAGCATTATGAACAAGTGTTGCTACCTCCTTTGTGACGAAACTTCTAATACGGCCCAGAATACTAACCCTTGATGCCACCTTTTTACACACATAGTCCACGTGAACCTTGAACAACTCAGTATGGCCTTATTACAACAAATGGAACAGGGATTTTATCACAATAATTTTCTACAAATTTAGCTTTGCGTGTGGATAGTGAGTAGTTTGAAAGGTGGAATTATGACATGATTTCATTGAATCTTTCATTTTGAACTTTGTTTTGATTTTTTATTGATCAAGACATGGAAGGAAACATTGTCTGACTCAATTGCACTGCGGCAGTGACAAGTCTCTCGTTATCATATCTTGTGCAAATTTTCTGACAGTTTTCTAACAGTTTTCAGATGATTCGAAATGTCTCAGATTCGAAACATCTCAGTTCCTGTCACCCGGAAATGACATCTGCTTGAACCTGCTGTTTGTAAAAAGAAGCAATATGTTGTACAAATTGATATTGTGGCAACTGGGTTTTATGTGTAGTACTACCACTGAAAAGTTGCAATTTACATGTATACTCTCACTCTCAGTGTTTATGAAAGTTCAATCAAGGTTTTCCTCCCTTTTCTTTTTTTGGTTGTTTTACTTCAGAATGCATGGCAATCTGCTGAAATATTAAAAAAAGTCAATTTTTCTTCTTCTTTGGAGCGACCTGATATAAACTTCATGGAGAAAGTCATTTTCACGCCATTGTGATAATGTACATGTTTATGACAAATGACGGGTGTTATGATAGTTTCGTGTAGATCAGCCAGCTTCAACATGACTTTGTTTCAAATGACAGACAAGTATATTGATGTATCGTCAAAGGATTTCGGATTGCTCAAATTCACATGAAAGAAGGTACGTTACTTAGAATCTGGATGATATGTACACGATTTAAGTTACATGATTGTAGTTACATTGGTTAGTCCTCCATGTAATATTTTTTTAAAATATTACAGCTAGAGGTGAGATTTCTCTTTGGGATATTGCTCAGAAGATAACATTCTTTCAAAGTTTTGCACTTTTCATTTGTGTGAAATGCTTATTGTTGACAACATTAGATGTAAACATTGCCAATTTAGGCAATATCTGATTTTTGAGCTTCGTTTACGAAATGCTACTATGAAAAGTAGAGGCCGGCCCGCAGAGATTTTTACACATTTAAAAACTAGAATAATTATTATAACCAACTAAGTGCAAAGTTACGTATGATGCAGAGCGCTATTTATGCAATAGCGAAAATCAGACCTGAAAAAAATCAGGCCTGGATGGGATTCGAACCACTGACCTCTGCGATACTAGTGCAGCGCTCTACCAATTGAGCTAACCAGCCAAGTGGGAGCAGGCCGTTAAGTTCATTCTTAATAAACCCGTGATGATAAATCAGATACAAATATGAACTTTCATATATTCAAATATGAACTTTCATATATTCATTGTATCTAAATGCATAGTTTCAGTTTCAGAATCAGTACATACTTTTGTTTAGCTTTAGTTATTTATTTTTTTGGCAAATGTTTCAACCACTTTTAGTCTCTAATAGCTGAATAATTTTGACTGGATAATGACGTTACTGCCATGTCCAAAATGTCGCTGTCTAGCATGTCAAACGTATTCTAATGTTTTAATAAAAAATGTTTTATTGCAATTTTCTATTAATTTAAAAACGTTTTCCTGAAGGCAATTTGCTTTTTCTTCATTGTTTTTTTTTATCCATAAACTGTGTACATAATACATAATACATAAGTATGGGGCTGTGCAGTGCGGAAATCCTACCCTCGTGTCATCTTTAGTTACAAATGGTCCCTACACAATTCCAATTTACACCTTTGGCTTCAATAAATTTAATACATCACCAAATTAAGATGTACGATTATGCTATAGTTAATCAGTGAACCAAACAATTTAGATAAAGATAAAGATGAAAATGATCATATAAAGCAGGAGTTTAATGGGAAATTTTATCAACGTAATTCATTACGAAAGGGATAATAATGATTAGAAAACAACCTACCTTGCTCCAAATCTCACTAAAATGCCAGCATGGACTTCTATATTTTCCTTCCTATTTACTTCTCCTCAAAATACAGCACTCCAAGATCCATGAGGTTGTGTGCAGGTAGAACCAGTGTTGCATTGGGGTATTGGGGTCTATTAAAGACTGCGAAAAAAAAAAAAAAAAAAAAAAAGCAGATCAAAGCTGAAAACCATGTGTAAAACCATCAAAATGATTTAAATTTCCACATCCCTGTTATCAAAACCCTTATGCAGTGAGACAAGAGAAATGGAAACCTAATAGGAAAAACCAAAAACCATATCTGATACCAAATGCAAAACCCATTGGAATTTTTTGATAAAAACCCAAAACCATTTTAAAAGAAATGGAAAATCTGCAAACTGGAATGAGCACCAAAACCGAAAAGCAGATTTTTTTTCGGCTAAAAGCTGAAAACCAGTCTAAAAATAGCCAAAACTGCAAGACCAGAAATCCCAATGCCCCTCCTCGTTGTGATCTGAACTTTTTAAATCTCTTAGTTGCTGTTGAAGTCAGGCCTGTCCTCTGAGGTTTAATAGCTGCTGAATGTTTAATGTGTCTCTAGTGGGTGTAATGGGTGCTTTAGAAAAGACTGAATGTCTAATGTGTTTCTAGTGGGTGTAATGGGTGCTTTAGAAAAGACTGAATGTCTAATGTGTTTCTAGTGGGTGTAATGGGTGCTTTAGAAAAGACTGAATGTCTAATGTGTTTCTAGTGGGTGTAATGGGTGCTTTAGAAAAGACTGAATGTCTAATGTGTTTCTAGTGGGTGTAATGGGTGCTTTAGAAAAGACTGAATGTCTAATGTGTTTCTAGTGGGTGTAATGGGTGCTTTAGAAAAGACTGAATGTCTAATGTGTTTCTAGTGGGTGTAATGGGTGCTTTAGAAAAGACTTACTCTGTCACTTCCACTACGCTGCATGTTCAGCTTTACTCTTATCTTTGCTGGTAATTAAAATTACAACTCAGTTGTGAAGTTACGTCCCTAACATTGATGATGTTTTTTAGGATAGAGGACCCTCCACCTATCTTTGAAACTTTCCCACGACAACAGATGGCCTTTGATTACCTCGAGACTTGTCAAGAGGTAGGTGAGCTAAAGGTTTAAAAGTTTCTTTTAATTTCTTCTCATTTCTGGGAGTTAAGACATACTTTTTAGCAAACGTAATATTATATATATATTTTTTTGTCACCTCAAAATTATCATTTTCTTAAAGCTTCCTTCAACTATTTAATTCACTGTGATTGGCAGGTCTAGGCCTAGTATCACTCAGAAAGGCAACTTTAATCCTCAAAGAAAAACGTACCTGCAGTTTATGGAATCTCAATGGTTAACAAAACATCAGCTTCTCAAGATTTTAGAAGAAGAATTCTCCTTTGACAAATTTGACGTAGCTGTTCCTAACACACACCAAGGCAGACAATTATTAGTGAAGGTTTACAGTTTACCTCTCATCTTAGAACATTAATTTCTTTCTGTGCCTCAACCATTCCATAATTTATTCAGCAGAGTTACTTCACCTAAATTTTTATTTGTTTCTGAAAGAATGTCTTGCAATGCAAGTGAAGTAACTGGATTTTTACCTTTTAATTAGGAATAGCAGTTTTTGGATTTGTTTTTCTCTTTCTACAATCACTGTACTTTTGGGTTCATTCTCACCATAAAGCAAAACTAGTATAAGGATAGGAAGTAATGAAATACTGTAACTAGTAGCACATGTTATAGTGAAATTTAATTTTTTTACTGGATAGGATGTTCATGTGTTTGCCAAAGAGAAAGTCTGTGATGGAAAACGTGCATATTGTTGCAACTTTGCCATATTTTTGGCACAAATACACAAGGTCAGGATCACATTTATTTTACTGCAGTTCTTAGCAATCTTCAAAAAAATGCACAAATGGGTGGATCCAGGGTTTTTCTCAAGACACAGTGGGACCATTAACAAATGACCCAGCTGATGTCTGCACTGACAAAAAGAAGGGCTACTGCTTGAAACAGCCATGCTAAACTACCATTCTCAAGGCATCAGACATACATTTTTCAATCCTGTCTCATGTTTTTCTTCAACACAAACAAACTGTTGAGTTTTCTTATACAGGTGTAAGAAAAGTGCAGGTCATCTCAGAGGGATGGGGTGCACATCTCCTGCATCCCTGCCCTGGATCTCTTCCCTACAAGGCATGGTATATTTAAAACTTCTGGCAGTGCAAAAGCTTGGTGGGAAGGGTAGGTGAAGCTGACCAATGAAGAGTTCAACTGACCTTTACACAGATCCTAAATTCAAAATGACCAAATAGCTCGAAATGAAGACAGTTGATGCAAGTGCAAAAAAACAAACACACAAATGAACAGACAAACAAAAACCTTATTCTTTCCTTGTCATTCCTGATATTTCTTTTTTGAACTTGGTAGGATATGTTCACCAGAGGACAGAAATTATTATGAAGTTATACCAGAAGGTACTCTTAAATCTGTGTATAATATAATTGTTTAATACATATTTTTAAAATAGTCATTCATAGACTTTGTGCTTTCACTCCCAAGATCTTATTAGTAAGCCTCCTAACTGTACTCTTTACAATTCTTGTGATGTTAGTTTGGAGAATTTGCTGTTGGATTGACTATTCTCATCAGTTGTCTGCTTGATATTGAATTGATGTTGTAGAGAGGTATTCTGTTATGGTCTCTCAGTTGGGAGCTAAGGAGTTAAGGAGTTAATTGGGAGTGAAACTGTTGAAAACTGAGACGGCAAATTATTCTAGATTGGTAAAATAGTGTTGAGATGAAGGAGGTGGCCATTGTAGTTGTTGATAATAAAATAGAGGTCTGGGCCCAGTTGTTCAAAGGCTGATTAGCGCTAACCCAGGGTTAAATTTTAATCAAGATTCTTTGTTCCTTTGTTCAAAAGCCTTTCTCACAACAGATAATTTTCTCTATTCTTTGAAGGATGTTCAGTCATCAAATTGTAGACAAAAAGAATTGTACTGAAGTTTTTTTTAAAAGCTTTCAGATCTTAAATCTGATTTGATTCACACTAACCCTGGGTTATCAACCCAGTTTTGAACAACCTGGCCCTGATGGAGTGAATGATTGTTGTCTTTAAAATGAGGAAGTCTGGTAGCAACTATATTGTTAAGTTGGTTTGATATCTTACACTTAAGATTCTGTGGCAATATCATGGACCTTTGAATAATCATAGGGGCTGCTTGTCGACTGTACTTTGACCTGGAATTCAAAACCAAATTTAATCCACAAAAGGATGGAGCCAGTTAGTATGGTAGACATTTTCATCAAGGTGAGTAAAAGACAGTTCATTAAAGACAAGAGAATAAGTGCAGACAAACATGAGAATATTTTGCATTGCTGAGTAAATGTGTGTGGGAGGAGGTCTGCTTAATAAAGGGAAAAACTGTGTTGGAGGTCGAGAGCACCACCCAAGGCTAAAGGCCTCAGCTCATACTCAAGACTTATGGTACAGTTTTTCTCCTATGGACTGATCTATGCCAGTAAATAACTTGATATCTATTTTTTTCTGCTGGCTTGCTTTGTGCTGCTATAGAGCAAATTAGATAACATAGAACAAAATAATACTGGACTGTTGTCTGTCTTGTAAAAAGCTGTACTGGAAAATTCTATGAGTTGTTTGCTCAGTGAAAACCTCCAAGCCTGATCTGTCATTCGTGGGGAGCATTAAACCATAGCCTGATCTGTCATTCCTGTGGAGCATTAAACCCTAGCCTGATCTGTCTGTCCTGGGGAGCATTAAACCCTAGCCTGATCTGTCATTCATGAGAAGCATTAAACTCTAGCCTGATCTGTCATTCCTGAGGAGTATTAAACCCTAGCCTCATCTGTCATTCCTGGGGAGCATTAAACCCTCGCCTGATCTATCATTCCTGGGGAGCATTAAACCCTAGCCTGATCTATCTGTCCTGTGGAGTATTAAACCCTAGCCTGATCTGTCATTCCTGAGGAGCATTAAACCCTAGCCTGATCTGTCATTCCTGAGGAGTATTAAACCCTAGCCTCATCTGTCATTCCTGGGGAGCATTAAACCCTCGCCTGATCTATCATTCCTGGGGAGCATTAAACCCTAGCCTGATCTATCTGTCCTGTGGAGTATTAAACCCTAGCCTGATCTGTCATTCCTGAGGAGCATTAAACCCTAGCCTGATCTGTCATTCCTGGGGAGCATTAAACCCTAGCCTGATCTGTCATTCCTGGGGAGCATTAAACCCTAGCCTGATCTATCTGTCCTGTGGAGTATTAAACCATAGCCTGATCTGTCATTCCTGAGGAGCATTAAACCCTAGCCTGATCTGTCATTCCTGGGGAGCATTAAACCCTAGCCTGATCTGTCATTCCTGTGGAGTATTAAACCCTACCCTGATCTGTCATTCCTGGGGAGCATTAAACCCTGGCCTGATCTATCATTCCTGAGAAGCATTAAACTCTAGCCTGATCTGTCATTCCTGTGGAGTATTAAACCCTAGCCTGATCTGTCATTCCTGGAGAGCATTAAACCCTAGCCTGATCTGTCATTCCTGTGGAGCATTAAACCCTAGCCTGATCTGTCATTCCTGTGGGGTATTAAACCCTAGCCTGATCTATCATTCCTGGGGAGCATTAAACCCTAGCCTGATCTGTCATTCCTGTGGAGTATTAAACCCTAGCCTGATCTGTCATTCCTGAGGAGCATTAAACCCTAGCCTGATCTGTCATTCCTGAGGAGCATTAAACCCTAGCCTGATCTGTCATTCCTGTGGAGCATTAAACCCTAGCCTGATCTGTCATTCCTGTGGGGTATTAAACCCTAGCCTGATCTATCATTCCTGAGGAGCATTAAACCCTAGCCTGATCTGTCATTCCTGTGGAGTATTAAACCCTAGCCTGATCTGTCATTCCTGGAGAGCATTAAACCCTAGCCTGATCTGTCATTCCTGAGGAGCATTAAACCCTAGCCTGATCTGTCATTCCTGAGGAGCATTAAACCCTAGCCTGATCTGTCATTCCTGTGGAGTATTAAACCCTAGCCTGATCTGTCATTCCTGAGGAGCATTAAACCGTAGCCTGATCTATCTGTCCTGGGCAGCATTAAACCCTAGCCTGCTCTGTCATTCCTGTGGAGTATTAAACCCTAGCCTGATCTCTCATTCCTGGGGAGCATTAAAAGGAGGACATATTATGGAATGAATATGAATGATTTTTTCTTCTTCAGTTTATTTGTCACCACCTGAGAAACATTTATGGTGTTGATTGTGACAGGAAATATATTATAGATTTGGATTCAAGGTTAGTGTCTAGTAATGAATGGTTATTTCCATGCAAATGCATGATTCAGATAAGATTTCTTATTATCCTTGTGAAGTACTATTACTATTTTCTATGATATACTGGTGATTAAAAAATGGTAATTGATCAACTTAGTTGCTCTCTTCAGTGCAAGTGAAAGTATTCCTGAGGTCTAACATACTTGGGATTCCAACAATTTTAATGATAATCATCACTTTAAAAATATAGAGATACTTTATTCCAGAGCCTGGTTTGGTCTTTTCAGATGTTTCAAAGAGAAATGCTCCTCTTTCATTCAGTGCGTCATGCTGAAGTACAACCCTGTTGTTCATGTATCAACAGTTTTTTCCTCTTTGTTTTAAGGTTTTGGCCTCCTTTTGTTGTTTCAATAGCTTCTCTCATTTTCCTCTTTGACTTTGGCCACTGCTGTTGTTCAGCTAAGACGATAAAGTAACATTGTCAGAGGAAATTTAGGTCACAATGACCCAACCAAACCCTGACCTTAACATGGTATCTCTTTACCTATAATTTATTCACATTGCCAAAATTGCAAGAGAACTTCATTTCTAAATAATAATTTTGATCTGTTGATCTATATAATTACTCTGTAATCCCCTGAGTTATTAACAAGTAAATTGTTGTTGATTTGTTTGCAGTACTTCCTCTAAGTTTTCGAGACATCTGATCTTCCATTTACCTGGTGCTGTATTTAAAGATAACATTCATGCTGGTAAAATGCTGTTGTTTGTGGCACAGAAAATATTTACTCTATTATGCTACTTTAAGTAACTCAGAGGCTGCAATTCTGCAGATAATTTGAAGGATCGAGGATTTCTTGCTGTTGTCTTGTTTTGTAGTGGAACAGTTTGAAGGTCTTCATTAGCCTTCAGAAAATGGATTTGCTCTGACTGCCTAATTCTTCTGCTTAATTTTTGTGGCCTTAGCTATGTTTAATCCAGACATGAAGTTGTTGTGTATAATACTGTATTACTCAATTAAGACAATTTTTGCTTTCGATCAAGAACTCTGATTTTCAGGAGACTTTGTCCGACACATTTGCAAATTACTGGAAAGGAAGCTCAGAGTTGGTTCTGAGTTTTCTGCAAACAAAGATGTGGGTTCTGACTCTTATCAACCAACATGGCCAAAGAGTGAGGTCTTGACTGGAAATGGCTGTGTCCACACATCTGAAATTAATGCAAAAATACAAGAAGAGACACAACGTGAAACCTTTACCTCAGGTGCAGTTTTGGACTGATTGTGTAGTGTTTGCAAAGTCAGCTTTTTTATATTATTGATGTTCGGTATAAAGTATGGTTTAAATTCATTACACTGAAACAGAGAATTTGCATTGTGACCATTATGGGCCCCTCATTACCAGAGCTTTTCCAGGTTTCTGTAGCTAGTCCTTGGAAGGTAAAGCACTGCTGTCAAATGGCAAGTGTGTGCACTGGGATTAATTTTTCGCTGCTTGATCACCAATTTTCTGCACAAACTTCAAAGGAAAATATAGGAAACAACTAGTGTCTCCCAAAATAAGCAAATGGAATTTAAAACATTTTCAGAAATTTTTTAAAGGAAACAAAAGTAAGGAAAAGAAAACACTTTCAAGAGACTTTTTCAAACACAAAGATTAGTTAGGTGAGGGTTTTCTTTACATTTAATATCCTATTTTGAGGTTTACCAAACAAAAAAATTATTCATTAAATTTTGTAAAATACAGTGACTTATTGGCTTTTGTGGTTTTTTCTAATTAGTGCCGTGAGATAACTTGGCTCTGATTAAGCGTTAAAGTATGTCACCTGGTCATTACAATGTTGGTATAGATATTTGACTCATGTGTTGGCAGGTAACCTTCATCACTTGGCTGAGTTTCCTGATGACCTCTTCTACCCTAAAGTGGAGAGAGTCGCTGTTCTTGTCTGGAGCACATGCACAAAAAAAATCAATTTTGTTGTGAAGCTATATTCACAAAGTAATTGTAGCACTTTCATTTGCCTTTATAGTTAACCTGCAAGAACTAAGAGAACTTATTGTGAAGGATGGAAAAGGTGAATTGGGGATTTTCTGTGACCAAGGTGTGTTTAATAATAAGAAAGTAAAATCAGACGCCAATACATGTAAATGTTGCATTGATCTTGTGCAGACGAGAAAATTGTCACTTGCTGACTTCACTAGTTTTAATTTTCAGGGGTTTATACAAGAAATAGAAACTTTCGAATTTTCAAGTCAACAAAGATAATAAAAGATTCTCATCTGGTTCTCTCCAGACAGAACACCTATAAGGTATTATTTTAATGAAGGAATTCTCTGTTGTGCCTTTATTATTAACACATGTCAGATGGAGAGAGTTTGACCACATTTTTCGTGTCTTGTTTGTCTCGTAACAGCCTAGCTTCAAAAATGTGAAAGGAAGTTTCTCCAAAGATTCTGAGTACTTGCTATTTCTTGATTCACTAGTATCCAATGTCAGGTGAGCACAGAACTTGTTTGACAAGTGTGATGACAAATTTGAGTCCTCAACCGGTGTAACTTTTTTAAGAATTAATTCAATCTATAATTAATGCTTCTTTCTGTTTTGTAATCCTATTCAAACAGTATGCAAGTGGGAGGAAAAGATGTCAGAGTATTAACATGTGGCAGCTGTGAGAAATCTTGCAAAAGATCCTCTCGAATGGATGCACGCGATTCAAGTATGTTTTGTAGTTACTTGCCTATCAAGAATATTTGTAAAGACGTAACGTTGAGTAAATACGGCCCTGTAGTAATTTTCTGGCCATGGGAAGATTTAAGACAAGTCAGGGAGAGGTTTGCCAGGGTTCTGGCTCTCAGTGTTGGTGCTTAACCCCCTCGCAGACCGATCACTATCTCGCGTTGCTCAAGTCCTTATTTTCCTGGAGGCAAAGAAACCCTGGCACTGAAGCGTTTGACAAAGGCTTTCTTGCAGGTCATTTAGCCCATTTGGACTGACAGTTAGGTGACGATCAAAGGACATTTAGCCGAAAGTGATCAGACTGTTAGCCGACAATCAAAGAACAGTTAGCTGAAAGTTGACGGACTGTTAGCCCATTGTTGACCTATGTGTTAGTTGGAGCAGATTCTATACCTCTCCTGTGGTCTCTTTTTTTCAGTGATGTTAAAGAAACTTGATCACAAGAAGGAAGTTTGTCTTTACTTAAATTCTTCTCCTTGTTGCTAGGTTCGCTTTCTCAGCATGGATACGAACACTCCCCTTATCCTGAAATTGACAACTTTATCTCAAGTGTTCTCACCAAGGGTGGAGTACAGGGTCAAATCAGGAGATGGGTTTATTTTCCACAAGGTACCGTCTTAGACAAAAGCTTTTACACATAAAAAGTATTTATATATAGATATGATTATACGTTTACAGGTAAAAACGAGCGATATAATGTCCTGACGTTTCTACATTTTGTCTAAACCGAGCCTTCAAAAAAGCCTCTAAGTCTCAGAGACAGTTCCTCTCTTTCATTTTTTTCTTTTTGTCTTTAAGTATTGACTGGTACTGTTTATTTTTAGCTTGATATGGGATGATGCTACTGGATCACTGATCTCTAAAGCATTAGAACATATAGGAACATTATATGAATATTTATGTTGTGCATAGATTCAGTTCAGTCTGAGGCGTGCCTCTGGACAAGGAATGTAATGAACAGGAGATCAGATGTTCCTTCAAATTCAGTGAAACAGGCTGTGATGAGTGCAGAGAATTTCTAGAGATAAGGTCTAAACAAACAAATTTCTTTTTATTCAACAGGAAAGTTAATCACTCATGATGTTATTAATAACCGTTGGTGTGAAAACATCGGAAGAGCGCACAAGAGTAATAACGTGATGTAAGCCATTAAGTCACTCTTTCAGTAATGATTAACAGGCAGATTCTGTTTCCGTGCATCTGTTTAGTAGTAGATCACAGGTAACGTCAAAAGGTGGTAAGAACATAGAGTCTTTCCACATTTGAACGTCTTCTGTGATCTATAACTGTACAGACCTTCTGCAACACGAAATATATTTGTTTTATATTGTTAGAGAGCAAATAATGTAAATGGTGACGTCATCTATGCGTCTGTCCTCTAATAGATCATAAGTAAGAACCAATCAGAGTGCACGTGTTATTCAGCTTATCATATAAAGTGCATGTATTTTCTTTGCCTTAAAATGTGTTTACTTCGGGTTTGGATCACGACGATTCTACTGCAGAGTGCTTATGTTGTGCTATCCAAACTCCCTTGAAAGAAAATGAGGTTAATAAACAAAATATCGTTTATGAATTATAAGAAAGGTGAATCAATGATTATGGAAAATACACCCACACGCAGTTAATATTTTTATACTAGGATTGTGGCAGACTTGAGACTTGGTGTTTACTACCAGAAATGCCATAACCCCGACTGTAGAGGGATTGACTATCGTTCCCCTGGTATGTTCTGGATGCCGAAAACACATCATTTTTTAGGATTTGTCGGGGAGCAGACTTAAAAATCGAGAATGCGGAAGAACGATTCATGGAGAGTTCTCGCGCAGATTCCAATTGAAATGCAAAGTATGACAGGATTCTTTCCAGGAACTGGAGAAATAACCTTCAGTTTCTATCTACCTACGTATCTAATCTATCTAATCTATCTATCTAATCTATCTATCTATCTATCTATCTATCTATCTATCTATCTATCTAATCTATCTAATCTATCTACCTACCTATCTAATCTATCTCATCTATCTATCTATCTATCTATCTATCTATCTATATTCAAATCTTTACCAGCATCATTCTAGCTTTTTACAGTCCTTCAAAAAGATAGTCAAGAGACGCTCACTCTTAAAATTATAAGAAAGGTGTGTATTTTTGCGAAAAATTTTCCAGACTTCGCAAAAGTATGGAAATAAAGATGCAGCCTTAAAAAATAATCGGGGAGAAGCCTGGAGTATATTCCTAACGGCGAGAAGGGCCTAACTAAATTTCACATTCATCCATTAATTACCCAAACATTGGGAAAGCTTTATCGGTTGCGCTATTTGTGGAAGCATTGAGGGGATAAAAGACTTTTTACCATATAAACTAGTCATAGTCTATTGTCGTATGTTCAAAAAAAGTAATTTGCAAACCATTTATTGTGTGGTTACTTTCAGAAAAGCCTATACCACAGGAAATCAATCCGTTGTCAAGTTTTAAGGTAATTGAATAATCACTCCTGTGTAAAAAATTTGAATACGATTCATGAAGTGTAGTTTACGCTGATTAATCTCATAGCTCTTTTGTTAATTCATTTAAAAATTTTTCTAAACCGTTTATTTTCATTTTTCAGTTTTACGAGTTTTCAAGTAATGATTTTGATGACCAAGAGCTTTGTAAGTTGTTATCTGAATGCGAGCAGAGGCTAAATGATTCTAGGAATGATGAAATGGAAGAAATGCTAAATACAAACGAGAACAACATGAACGAAGATGGTGTCCCAAGAAATAAACAAGATGTAATGCAATTTGACAATAGTGGTTGTGTTACGCAACCTAAAGTTGGTGATTGTGACTTCGGTAATGACTTGGACGATGCATTACTGCTTGAGCTTCAGATTCCACACCACAGTTGGGATAGCGAGGGTGCAGTTTCACATACAAGAAGCCTTAGGGATCACAACAAGCATTCGTGACAATCTTGTCATGATAATGAGAATTACACGAACGAAAAATGGAAATTATTAGACGAGAGAAGCAACAAAACCAAATAAATAAAACGGCTGGAATTGACCTCTCACCAAATTATGCGATTTGTCAGGATGAAACAGAAGCCAGGATGAGTGGAAAATATATGTGTGGTGGGGTATTACTTGAGGATTATTGCGTTGATGATGCGAGGGAAAAATTTTTATCAAAAGAGGAAGTTTCTGAGTGGTTGGATTAAGAATCTCTTGGTGATTTAGAGTTGTCCATGGCTGCGGATGAGGCCGAAAGTACGGCTTTACCTAAGTTAACTTACTAGTTTAGCACACTTTTTTTTTTATCTGATAACTCTCTTTACCAGGAAAAGCTTCAAAGATAGTGTAAGTTATTTGTTAAGTTCAATTCGGTGTTGTCCTGTAGAGCCCTAATTTCAAAGACAGTTTCGAGAAGTGTTTACTAACTACATAAATGAGTGGTAAACCATGTAGCGCTGAGATATCTCAGTTCTCAAATATGTGATCAGCTGGTTTTAACGGAAAAGAATTAAAGCTTTGAAAAAGAGAGGCTTTCAAAAGAAGCTGTAAGAACCCAAATAAAAACCTTTAAAAAAGAAGTTTAAAAATCACTCGCCTTCGTCTCTTCTCACATTCCCAGTTATTTGATCATGTTTTAGAGCCCGGAAAAAGGTTTTTCGTTGCTCTTATGACATAACTAGTTGTCACCGATCAAATGCGGGCCCCTTTAAAAAAGCATCCGCTTGGAAACTGAATTGACCAATCAGAAGATGCGTACTATGTTCATTTATTTTAGAAAGCCTTATATAAAAAATATGGCCGGTTCAAGGTCTTCAGTTGGTGAAAGGAAACGTGATATTAAACTGTGCGACAGCAGTAGGGGAGTACAAAACAAGGGAGGATTGGGTTGCTGTCGCTGATCTTACCTTTAATCTCCCTCCCCTCCCTCCCCCCCCTCCCTAAAAAAAAAATGACCATGATATCCGGCAGTTGGGTCGGGCATTAGTACATATTTGGGCTCACAAGAGGCGATGTTGAAGCTTTGAATTGACCGAGGCATAACATCTGTTGTCCAAGTGTGATTTCAAAGACCTTTTAAGTGTAAATCATGTTTTTGTTATTGTAGTTGTTAGCAATGAGATGTAAACTGTGTTATCATTTTCTCTTTCGTGATCACTGTGTCGCATCTTGCCTAATAATGGTAATGGAAGTGGAGTGCAAATTTGTCCCAAATCATACATGGGATTTCAAAATCTGTGTTAAATATGTTTGGACGTAAGGCAAGAAAACTGGGTCTAGTTCATAAACTCGGCTAACTTCTTCAGTATTGACCACTTTCAAAATGGCTGCCGGATTAATATTCTTTTGTTTAAATTTAAATTAGCCTTTCTGGCCTCGCTTGAGATGATGTATTCTTTTGAATTTTGTACTGGAAAACGAGGCCAGAAAGGCTAATTTAAATTTAAACAAAAGAATATTAATTCGGCAGCCATTTTTGAAAGTGGTTAATAATTTAGAATAAAAGACTTAAAGTCTATCTCCATGGCGACATCATACCTCAAAATGATCAATTCAATTTTCCTAAGTTTGCTGGTTTTACTGTATCGTCTCTATTGATATGTTTTCTAAATTACTGTAAAAACCCTTAAGAAGCCTCTCTTGGATAAATCTTAATGGTTTTTTTTTCGTTGTCAAACTGTAATAAGCTGGTGACTCACACCATGTAAAATTGACAAAACCTTTTATATTTATAGAAATGCAAAACTAGCTAAAGGCACAATTGCTGACGTTATGACAGATGTTTGAGGATGTCGTCCATAGTGACTTCAAATGAATGGAAAACTCACTCATAAGACTGTATTTTTAAGATAATGATCTGGAAAAGCCGCATTGCAGCCTGCTTTTAGTGTATGACGTCATTGCTGTTTTAAAGCACTCGATCTGAATCGAAGTGAGGGAGCAGCGAAAATATATCTCAGGTATTCATTTCTCTTTGATATTTAAAATGTACAAAGAAAGATAAGATTAAATGACAGTGAATTATGATATCTAAAAAACCGAGTGAAGGATGATATTTCAATTGCACAGGAGAAAAAAACATTTTTTGCGTCCTTGGAATTCAAACATGGCAATTATTTATTCAGAATACCTCTCCATTTTTTCGTTTAAAGGGCTGATAGAGATATTCGTAGTTACTCAGGCCTGTCATCAAAAACTTCGCCCAATCCTCAGAAAAGGAATCGAAGTTCAGAAATTTTAAAACTTATTAACGCTGTTTCCCATACTACGTTTTTGGTGGTTATTTAGAATTTGTTCGCAGGAATGATGACAACAATATGTCCACATTTTTTATACAGTGAACTGTTTACCGTGACACGTTCTTTCTGGCGCTCGAACAAAGCAGAAATACCGTAGAAGAATAAGACAACTTTAAAGATTTCATCACTGGAGAAAATGTAATTGCAAGGTAGGAGAGAAATTACTGTTTTCAATAATTTCTTTACCAACCTTCTTTTCCGGTTTAGGGACAATTTCATAATATTGTGACAATATAAATCGTTCTTATTCAGTTGTCAAATGTACTGAAATATGGTTCAGAGAAGTTCCCGTTAAAGCTTCAGTTATGCACAGCAGTGTCTTGAAAAATTTTTTGTAATAAAGGACGATTATGATATGGCTACATTTTATCATTTGTAACTTCTTTGTGAGGAAGACAGACTCGGCATCTGAGACCTGTCGTGTATTATGAGATTCCACAAACATACAGTGCGCTTCTCCTGGATAAAAATGCATTATCCATTACTTTACTGTATTATCCAAAAGTTCTTCTTGAGTACAAATAACACACGAGACGAGTACAAATATCACGCGATATTTGTACTCCAGAAGTACAGGCGAAATTCGCTCGCACTCAAATAACAATTTGGCGTGTTGGATAGTAACTCTCTTATCAAACGTTTTGTTGGGTAGTGTCGTTGAGTATTTGTACTCGTTGTACGGCACAATTCGTAAAAACACTCATCAATACTACACAACAAAACTTCTAATAAGATATATTTATTTGAGTATATTCTGAAACTCTACGCGATCTTCAAACGTTCCCTCAGCCCATCAGCAGAAAACAGGAAGATGTTGTCCAAAAGGACCTTCTGGGCTTTCATTATTGCTTTCTGTAAGCACTGTTCTCTTCATCTAGTGGAGTAATTAAGTTAAGAGACTAAATGTGTATTTAAACCTATTCAATAGGATTGGAAATAGTTAATTTTCGACACTCGGTTTTTGTTCTTACGAAAATAGCCCGCATTTTAATTCCTTAAATATCCAGGCCTGCATTAAATAACTCGCGAGAAAGTAAGTGAGATGCGCACGGGAGACACACTGTGGATAACCCCGGCTGGAGAACATTAAGAAAATAGAGTTACTGCTCCTTGGGAAACTACGAGAAAACACAGCACTCAAGTTGATATCCACTTCTCTCTCGAGTCTGTTTGGTTATATTAGCAGCAGATCACGACCATGTCTGTGTCGTAATTTATGCGACGCCTGAAGTCAACAAAAAAAAAAATGCATTAGCGGTTTTTTTTGTTTCAATTTTTGACTGCATTGTACTGAAAAACGATCATTTCTAAAATTGTACAAAAAAGAAAAAGGGCCCCAATCACTGCGCTCAGAATCTTTTGACTTTTGTTGTTTGGCATCAAACGCGCGCTCGCGTAGTTATGTCATCTACATTTTATACGAGAACAGTCTGTCCAAAAGGCGCTGAATTAAAAATTTCCTTAATCAAATTTTGATAGCAAACTGAAACAATAAAAGAAATAAAGTGTGTATCTTATGAATTGAAATATCTTAAATATCTTAATAACGATAGACAAGAGCTTCGGATGCCGGCTACGATATCTTCTCGCTTTTAATTTTTTTCTTTTTTTTTGTGCACTCAGCAAGAATCTGAAATATACTTTGGGTGCTTAATTTCAAAACCAGGTGGTTTAAGACATCTAGATTTATCTGAATATTTACCAGTTAGATTTCAGTGAGTAGTCCGTCTGAGTTACGTTGGTCAATTTCTCAATCGTTTAATGTAATTGTCTCCGAATGTTGACCGTGGACTTCTCCAAAGCCATTTAAAATTATTTTCTAACCGCAGCAAAGTTCGAAATTTCGAAATTTGCAAAGATTACTTTAAAATCTGAGCAGGCAAACTCCTAATTTGTGGAGAACAACAAAAAGGAAGTATTTGTGCGGTCAGCAGTCTTTTGGAGGAAGGAGAGCGGTTGATAATCGACCCACGCATTGCGTCAGTGCCGGTCTAAGTCACGCGTCCCTTTAAGTTAAGTCACGGTGACTGCAATGCAAATGAAAAAGTTTTGGTCGAGCAAGACTTAATGCTTCCTGAGAGCTCCACATCAATGCGACCAAAGTTCTCTCGTATGTGATGTCATTTCCCTATGTTTTTCTCAGAAGTGTTCAGAGACATAACCAAACATATATAGCTTAGCTTTTAATAACCCCTCACATCAGTATACATATTCTCCATGTTCTTCTCCATACAGTTCTTAAGGTGGTGACAGGGAGAATTTGTTTAACAATCAAAGGTGTACATGTCTTTAGCTGGTGATCATTTCCTTTATTCTCGTGACCTTCATGTTTGATTCAGGACTGACAGTGTAAGGAGAAATTAGGGTTCATCAAAAAGTTATATTGAGCATTCCCTGAAACGACTCTAACAAAAGCTTCCTCCCTCATTTTTCTATCTTTTTCTCTTGATTTTATAAGCAGCTGGGTTAATGGCGGAAGTATGCCTTCAGAGAGTCGTCCCACGGTTTTGCTCAAGCCTACCTTTGCAAGCTCCAAAAGGGCATTATGTAGAACTGAATTTCACCTTGAAGACTTCAAATGAAATACCGTGCTTTGATGATAATATGTACCTTGAGTTTTGAGATGGATACGACGAGTCTGCCAATCTTCTTGGAAGATTTTGTGGAAGAAACATTTCCGGTATTGTGCGATCTTGCGGACAGAACTTGTGGTTGAGAAAATCAGATAACTCCAATTACCTTTTCAGAGGTTTATACAGAAACAAGACTACTAATACAAAAGGCAAGTATTGAGATACTGAAATCAGCCCCTGACAGCCATTTTACATATATTGAGAGTGGTCATTGCCTATGCTCCTCAGACTCAAATACTTCTGTGATGTCTAAGTATTACTTTTTCTTATCCTTCAGTGAAACCCAACTTGGATAAAGTGCTCAAGACTCAGTATGTGCTTTTCAACCGCCATCAATCCCTCTGGTGTCCAGCACAGGGTGCACCGGCTCCAGTCATTGTTTGGAGAAAGAACGGCACAGTGGTACAGAACAGTACAAGTGTACTGTATCGGCTGACCATCACTGGAGAAAACAGCGACAAGTACAGCTGTGAAGTGAACACACAGGATGGTTTGGACAAAAAAGAAATCCGTCTTGTCATCGAAAGTAAGTTTTAATAATGAAAATTTGATTCTTAACTGAATCAGGTCAGGGGAAAATATAGTGAACATTTGCAAGTTTCTATACCTCTAACCTTTAAGACTGTAACCATAGTTTTATTGACCTATTAAAATTTTTTCTTGCCTTGCTCTGGATTAATATTGAGTTTTCGCGAGATGACTTGAGGGTACCAACCTTATTAAAGGACTCAAATACACTCTTTAGCAACTCAACCAAATAAACTAAAATCCCCTCGATAACTTGCATCAAACAATACGATAGTAAGAGTATATCTTATTTTTTATATTCTAGGGTGCCCAGATCGCTGCCAATGTACCACTGCCGTTGGCATTATGCGCTCAGTTACACGCGTTGAATGTAGGGGAGAATATTTACAGTCAGTTCCACAGCACTTGCCCTTTTCTACAGCGAAATTGTAAGCATTTCAACTCTTCGTTTTACGAGGAGGTGATGAAGGAGGGGAGGGGGTTGGGGGACGGACAGAGAGGAAATGTACAACAACAGGACAAGATGTGAAACACTCGACCTTACTCAATGATACATCCTCCTTTCAGGGACTTGAGTTACAACCAGATAGAGGAGCTACCACCTGGAGTCTTCGATAACAACCCAGAATTGACCATATTGTACGTAGATGATAGTTATGCATACCTGTATGTTGATATTGACGCGCAGTGAGTTACGAATTATCTAATTTCTCACGCGTTGTGGGTGTAGTCAGCTATGAGCTAAGGCAATGGAACAAGGTGCGGTGGTTAATTGATTGGTAGTGATAAACAGATGGGAGTAACCTCGTCTCATTAAATTATCTGAAAATTTTTAAAAACAAGGCTACCACCGGATGTTGGTGGCCTTCGCTCTAACAATTTCATTTTCTATCTGTACCTAGTTCTCTGTTTTCGTATTTGTTTTATTTTCATGTGTCAGATACCCTGCGCAGATATTGTGATAGAATAAGAGAGGAAACAAACGAAAGTTGATCGTCCTTGCAGGCTTTCTCTCTATAACTGTTTGCTTTGCTCCCCCCCATTCCCCCTCCCACTCTACTTATTCTAAGTAGATGATAGTTATGCATACCTGTATGTTGATATTGACAAGCAGTGAGTTACGAATTACCTAATTTCTCACGCGTTGAGGGTGTAGTCAGCTAGGAGCTAAGGCAATGGAACAAGATGCGATGGTTAATTGATTGGTAGTGATAAACAGATGGGGGTAACCTGGCCTCATTAAGTCATCTGAATATTTGTAAGAAAAAGGCTACCACCGGACTTTGGTGGCCTTGGCTCTAAAAATTTCATTTTCTATCTTTACCTAGTTCTTTTGCGTTCGTATTTGTTTTATTTTCATGCGTCAGATACCCTGCGCAGATAAATGTGATAAAATAAGAGAAGGAAAAAACGAGAGTTGATCGTCCTTGCAGGCTTTCTCTTTAACTGTTTGCTTTGCCATTAAAACTTCCAACGGATGACTGACAGAATACAAGCAAGCTGCAAGGATCACAGCAAATATGTTGATGTGAACAATTACATTTAACAATTATTCCACAACGCGCGTTGGATATGATATGATAGATAGCCAACGAGGCGCGTAGCGCCGAGTTGGCTATAATCATCTCATATCCAACAAGCGAGAGTGGAATAATTGTTTTATTAAAAAAACGCCCCCAAGATATAAGACAAATCTTCTCGACTTTATTTTCTGAGAAGAAACCGGATTTAACACTGTACAGAAATTAGATTATGGTATATTGGCTCATATACCATAATGGCTGAGCCAATAAAAAGTCTTGAATTGCATTATCCAATGATCCAGTTTTTAATAATAGTAATTATCTCATCCCCGCATAGAACACACTATTGATTGAGTTTCTATTGCATGACTAACCTAGAGCACCTTCTCAGTATTTTCAACACAAGTTGACTCTGATTGGTTCACAAACTTAGGTAAAACCTATAACTCTTGGTAAATTTTTTAAATAGGTACTTATATGAGAATCAGATAACACAGCTACCACCTGGAGTCTTCAGCTACAACACCAAGTTGATTCGACTGTAAGTAAAAACATGCATTGCTTATTCCAAGACACATTTTTAAGCGACTCTTACAGACCCAATCACACGTATAAAATATCTCAGCTCGCGTATTTATAAAATCTTGGTTCCAAACTTTAAGTGCCCAAGAGCTCATGAAACATGCCATGGCCGTTCCTTAAAGTTGAGGGTTGAAGCTTAAAACTGACTAATCGTTCTTATGTACCTGAAATATTGCTGGTTACCGGAAGCCTTACTAAGTTACCCGGAAGTAAGTTTGCATTATTTACCTTTTAGTTAGATAATGAAAGTATGATGTGGTCTCTAAATTTTATCAGGGTTTAAAAAGCCTAGTTTTAATAACCCAGAAAAAACTTTAGATCAACAATATATCCTTTTCGTAGTGACTTGGATGACAACCAAACAAAGGAGCTACCACCTGGAGTCTTCGCTAACAACACCGAGTTAACTGTACTGTGAGTAATACAGTTATCCGTTTACATTTCACACTATTGTTCGCCTTTAAAAGAGACGCCTTTAAAGGGACGTTGCAGGGTTCAAAACGCAGCCATTCAAGCGGAAATTTCAGTGTATTTGTATGATACAATGGATAAGTTCTAAAGTCCTCCTCCTTCCTCCCCTCTTTGACTCTTAAATATCTGCGTGGCACACAAAATCCAATGGAACCGTCTCAAAATCTGATGACTTGAACCTGTAGAGCGAGTGCAAACCCCCGCGCGGACAAAACCATTATGCAATACCATTAGCCAGTGTTTTGCTTATAAAGACGGCTTGGAACTAGTAGCCTGATACAACTGATCACAACTAATGGCAAAAAGTTCAAAATAGTCATGGTGCTGTAAACATCACACAAATTGCTAAACATTGACTGGCTCTGGAAATGTATCGAGTGTCCAAAACGTTTTCACAGAAAATTGTCGCAAAAATGGACATTTTCTTTGGCCAGATAGAAAATGAGACAACAAAAGACATGAATGGTAAAATGCTTCATCTAAATCCAGGATATGCCCTCGATCTACAGACTTGAGACAACCATATACAGGAGTTACCATCTGAAGTCTTCCAAAACACAGCGATTATCGTTCATTTATCGTAATTATATGTACAATAGCTTCCGTCTGGCCTGAAGAATGCTCCGATATTTGTCTGTTAAAAAAAAAAAAAAAAGAAAAAAAAAAAAAAAAAACCAAAAGAGAGCGAGGCTCGAGGGAAACTACGAGCTTCAAGGGACAACTTATGTTAATAAAAAAAAGACAAATATCCAGGCATATTGTTTGGTCAAAGGGGAATATTGTGTTCATCATCCTTCAAATATTTTTAGAAGTACGGATAATAAATCATTTAAAAACAGATCATCGTCGAAAAAGCGGGTTAATTTTTCTGCACGACATTAATCTTTGAATTCCTAATGAAATATTTTCTTTTGATCTGCGGATTGAAAATCAAATTTAACAAATGGTAAACACCATAGCGCACACTATCGAGTTTTGGATGCACGCGGGAGGTTGCTAAGCACAAAACTGAGAAGCGTACGAGTCGCGCAAGGCGATAGCCGAGAGTAACGCTAGCTTCTTGAGTGCCTTGCAAACCACTCAATAACATTGACTGGCTCTCGAAATATTTTGGGGATCCAAAACATTTTTCGGAAAGTTATTGCGAAATTTAAATCTACGTTTGCCAAAAGAAAATATGACACAATAAAAATATACGATACGGATAAAATGTTTAACCTAAGTCCAGGATATGTCCTCCATCAACAGACTTTAGTAACCTGATAGAGAAGCTATTACAGCAATTATCAGTCATTTATCATTATTACATGAAGAATAATTTTTTATTCGGCTTGAAAGAAACGCTCTGATATTTGTTCATTATCTTAAACACGAAGGCTGGGAAGACCTAGGCTCATTTGTCACTCACCGTTAACGTGTGCGGGTCAAATTCAAATGCTGGTAGACGAACAAAAGGAACAAATGAGATATCTATTGTTTACATCCACCAGCATGGTGGCATGAGGTAACGTGCGAACCACCTATTTCAATCTCACATTTACCGCCACAAATAAAGACAGAAAGGATATACAAATCTCAAAAATTCTTGTATTGTGATGAAGGCATAAAACGATTTTGAGGAATGCGCCCGCTGTTCACTGCTTTGGAGTAGCTGTAGCTCAAGCTGACTTGACTCTTAGAGTTCTACATCACGCGACGGTTGATTGACGAATGGTCCAGTGGGAGCTAAGGCTCCTTTTATAGCCCACCTTTCGTATTTAAGCCTGGATGAACTCAGGCTTGAACGGGACTCGAAGCTATGCCTCCCACATACTAATTCAGCCCTTCTAAGGGCTATAAAGCAAAGGGCTGTAAAGCAGTTGAAGAACATTGACTGGCTCTCGAAATATGTTGGCTGTCCAAAACATTTTACGGAAAATTATCCAAAAATTGAAATTTACGATGTCCGGAATGTTTAACCTAAACTGGGATATGTCCTCCATACACAGACTTTAGCAACCTGATAGAGAAGCTATTATAGTAATTATCAGTCATTTCTCATAATTACATAAAGAATAGATTTTATTCAGCTTGAAAGAATTGCTCTTATACTTGTCCATTATCTGAGGCCTGGATATACTTAAGGCTTAAACGGGATTCGAACTCGTGCCTCCCAGCGGTACTATCAACTGAGCTATAGAGCCACACGTTGAAAGCGAGATACAGTTGAGGAGGTTCTTCTTTCTCGTGGAGGGGATTCATATAATTTGTAATTAGGTAAAATTTCATTTGATGGGCGGTATTGACAATCAAATGAAGGTTTATGACCAGCAGGTGAGCTAAAAACTTTAGCAATTGCCGAAATAAGCCTGAAAAGAGGAAATTCATTCTTCAACCCGCACATTTACCAAAGCCTGGTTCCAAATTTTAATAAAAACTCCATTCTCTTAGTTATCAATTGCACTACTTTCAGCCCTTATTTCACCCAGTTCAAGGTAACAGTGTCAATCCAGGAGTTTATAACCAATAAACTGTTTATATCCTCTTGATCAAAAGGACATATTTAACTTTATATTCAAATTACGGTTCTTTCTTTTTATGACAGTCTGATTTCAGTCATTATTAATCTCTGTAGGTTTCAAAACAGGTCCGAGGAACATCCTTCATGGGCCTTTTTCCCCTAACGCAAGCAATGTAAAAAAATTATCGAATTGGACCTCTTACATTCGGAAACTCGGCCATTCTAAAAGACGGTGTCAGAATTATACTTCTCTGAACTTAAGCTCCATCTAGACCTCAGTTGCTCTCAAGGACTTAAAATATATTTTTTTCATGATGCTTAGACTTATTACACTACTCTTTTGTCGGTTCCACACCAGGAACTAACTCTGTTCTCTTGTTTTGTGACGGGTTTCTTACTTTTTTGCCGTGCAAAAATATACTGTTTATATAATAAAACTCAACTCTCCCGCCCCCAAGCCTAATAAGTCTCGTAGCCCTTAAATATTTACTTAGCATAAAACCGATTACGACGCAACAAAATTTTATGACTTGAACCATTCCAGCTAATACAAATCAAGCTTTAGAAAAAACTGGTTTACAATATCACATGTTCAATCGTCATACTTTATTCAAAAGCATCACAAGAGTATGTTGATGTGAACAATCACGTTAGTGGTTATCGTCCGCGTATAGAAAAAGCTATTGATTGAGTCTCTATTTCATGAGTAACCGAGAGCACTTTGTCAGTATTTTCAACACAAGTTGACTCTGATAGCCAAGAGAAACTTTAGATTCTCGAGGGTTAAGCAGACCATCCAAAAATATTGACTGGCTCTCGAAATATGCCAAGTGTCCAAAACGATTTACGGAAAATTATTGCAATATTTAAATTTACGTTAGCCAGAAGAAAATGACAGGAAAAAAATGTACGATGTGTAAAATGTTTAACCTAAATCCAGGATATGTCCTCCATCAACAGATTTAAGGAGCCTGATAGAGGAGATATCACAGCAATTATCAGCCACTTACCATAATTAAATGAAGAATAGCTTTTATTCGGCTTTAAAGAAATGCCCTGATATTTGTCCATTATCTGAAGCCTGGATATACTTCAGGCTCTAACGGGACTTGAACCCATGCCTCCCACATACTAATTCAGCGCTACTACCAACCGGGCTACAGAGCCACACGTTGAAAACGAAATACAGTTGAGAGGGTTTTTCTTTCTAGTGGAGGGGAGTCATGAAATTTTTTAATTAGGTAAATTTCATTTGATCGGTGTCATCGAATCAAATAAAGCTTTATTACCATCAGGTGAGCGAAATTCTATCAATTGCCGAAAATAAGCCTGAAGAGAGAAAAATCATCCTTCAACCCTCTAAAGTTTGCCTCCTTTCAAACTGGTTTACAACATCACGTGGTCAATCCTCTTACTTTATTCAAAAGGATCATAAGAGATATGTTGATGTGAACAATCACGTTAGTAGTTATCATTCACGTATAGAAATTGCTGATGACTGAGTCTCTATTTCATGACTAACCAGGAGCGCCTTCTCAGTATTTTCCACACAAGTTGACTCTGATAGCCGAGAGAAACTTTAGATTCTTGAGTGCTTAGCAAACCATCGAAAAACATTGACTGGCTCTCGAAATATATCGGGTGTCCCAAACATTTAAGGGAAAATTAATGCAAAATTTCAATTTACGTTGGGCGGAAGAAAATGGCAAAACAAAAATATATGACTAGCTTCCCATGCTATTTGCGGGCGTGAACGGTCTTTATGAACATGAAAGTTTGCTTGAGAACCAATTAATGTTGATATCTTGTAAAACGCGTAGATTGGATTAATAATAATTAGATTAATAATAATAATAATAATAAGACGACCCTGATGGAGCAAATATCAAAGTAAATTATTCAAGCTAAGAAACCACTCAGGTTGTGAAACGAGCAATCAACCCATAATTAATAAACCTCATTATTAAACGTTCTCAAAAATGTACCAATGCCAACGTGAATATCATGTCCCTTAGCACACTCTAACGTTGTTCGAGCTGTAAAACTTCAATCTCTCACGCACGATTTTTTTAAAAAACTGAAAACATAAAATCGAAGCATTGTTTCTTTATCTTACTAATTCATTAACGTATCTACATTGCTCCTGTCCACATCTTCTTGAGAGTGCCTCCTCAGTGATACTCTCAGGCCTTGTCATATTTACCAAGTGATCTGCACAATGTTCTTAGTTTTCCGTCTCTTGTTGCTTCTCCTTCTTTATCGCTTATAGTTTAGACGAAATACGAACACGTAGTATGTTCAGGAGAGGGTTGTTCACTGGTTGAAACAGTTCGTGTGGAGTTGTGATTTGTTGGGTTGTGGTTTTGTTGAGGTATTCCCCAAACTTGCCCCAGAAGGAGTTTAACATGAATAAAGCCACCGTTTTACGACCTGGGTTCTTCTGAATCTGCTCAGAAACTAACTTGATTTTCTCTCGTTCCTTATACTCTCGCACATACCGGGCCTTGAGTTCTCGCATTGTCACCCACGATGGTCAACGGCTAGCCTCTTGATTAATTATTGGCCAGGTGTTGACACAATTGGCAAAACGTCTCTTGGCTTTTTGTTCTTTGGGAAAGTTCCCAAAGTTCTCCTATGGTGCGATCGGGATGTTCACAGACTTGACCGCGATCTGGAAAGCACCTAGGACATCCCTGCCAAACGCAACCATAAAACTCGCGAATGGTACTTGTACAAGTATCATATCTATCGATGTAAATAACGAGCTGAACTCAAGTTTTACTCAGAAAATGCTATGCCATTCCTTCCCCCCTTTTACAGGAAGTCAATTACCATAACTTATCCAGTGCTTCCCAATAGAGATAATGGCGTAATCTATCATTCTTGTAAGCTTTTTAGTGGAATTGCTGAACTGCAGAAACTCGGTCATTCGGAAAGATAATTTAAGTGCTCTACTCCTAAGAACTCCAGGTCCAGCCATTCCTAGTTAAATTTTTTCTGACCAAATTAAAAAATGATGCTCAAAAGAACACAGTGACAGAAACCACACTCTGAGAATTATGATTACCCTTTCAGCTTTGCCAATTTTGTTACTTGTATAGAAACCAAATCAAGGAGTTACCACCTGGAGTTTTCAATAACAGCTCCGAGTAGACCCACCTGCACATAACACACTCAGCAGTCAATGTCTGATAGGTTTTCCCAGATATGACCATACAATCTCCTTATTCATAATAGTAGAAGAACCAAGTGGAGTCCAATTCGGTCTGTAATCATAGGAGAGATTAGCAATATAGGACAACCGCGAAGCAAGAAGTCCTGTTACCAATTGATCAAAACTGTGACAAAATTGGAGCAAGTGAATACACATCGCTTATAGATTTTCATATAAAAACAACAATTAACTCGGCGAAGTCTACGACAACAGCTTATCTTTCTTTTGTGCTTAAGAAGTTGCTGGCTACCAGCAGCCGCGCTAAGTTACTCGGAAGCGAATTAGCGCTATTTAACTTTGATAATGAAAGTATGCTATGGTCTCTTTAAATCTCATCAGGGTTAAAATAAACTTAAGTTTAATAACCCAGAAAAGACATAAGATTGAGGATATATCCTTTTCGTAGTGACTTAGACGACAACCAAATAGAAGAGCTATCACCTGGAGTAAGCCATGGGAAAAGACATTGCAAAATTCAAAATTTTCTCTGACCAGACAGAAACTGGGACAACAAAATTACATGGACCATAAAATTGATATTTAACCTAAATTTAGGATATATTTTCCACCTACCGTGAGACTTGAGAGAACCTGATGAAGGAGTTACCACCTGAATTGTTCCAAAATACATATATCAACAATAGTTTCCGTTTGCATCGGAGAAATGCGCCGATATTTGTCCGTTATCTTTTCTGCAAAATGAACAGAGGGCGAGTTGAATTGACCACTGACGTGGTCAATTTTTCTCGGGCATCCTTTGTTGTTCTGTTTTTATGGAGTTGTTTACTGTTTTTGAGTTTTCGTTCAAGTCAATTTGTTGTCCCTCAGTTTGGAACTCTAAGAAGTTTCTCAAAATCCGAATGTTGTGGATACTTTAACACATATTTGACTAATACATACCTCTGCGGAGTTTGGACTCTAGCCTCTTGTTTCGTTATTGATTTTTCACACAGATAAAGGGGGTACCTTTTGGGGTGTTCTATGACAGCACCAAAAATTATCCAAGCGCTAGTTAACAATTATTGTACGAGAGCAAGTCTAATATGAGATGATAAATAACCTAAAAAGTGCATAACCCCGAGTTGTTTATTAAAATCTCACATTTTGACAACGAACGAAAGTAAAAAGCTACTTTCTTTCCGAATGGAGTATAGCTAGTTCCATTAGCTTCAGCTCAAGTTCTTTAGCCCTTTTCTAGTAAGAGTGTTTGACCTAGTGCTAACCGCTGGAATTCCCCTTTCCCAGTACACATATAAACAAAACCTAGACACCTGCTCACCTGTTTACCCCTATCACAGCCCTTTAGTATCTTTTTGACTCACAGAACATTGACGACACTACAAAGCTTTAAGAAATAAACCTGTTGGGCGAGTAAAAAGCTACCCCAGGGAATTAAAATTGGTTCACAACATCTTGTTCTGGTATCAGAAGACACGAAGACTGGTAAAAATCGGTACGATTGGCAAGATTGAATATAAACGTATGGCAAGAGTCAATATAGTGTTGGTAACGATTATGTCGCTAAAACACTGCTACCTTGTAAACTCCTTTGGGTTTCTGTTCTATGTTAACCTTTGACACTCACTATTTAAACGATAAACTGACTCTGAATCTGAAATATTAATTTAGAACAGACCGTAAATTCAACATTTTACCGTGACATTAAATTCGAGAAAACTCGTTGAAATGCATTTTTCGGCGTTTTACCGCTGATCGGTTAACCTATGGAAAATACCATGTATTCTCCCATTCACAGCCGTTTTGCGCAATAAGGACCCTAGAACAAGACTTCATGTCAAATTTCAGCCAAATCGGTGAAATGAAGTGGCCGACGAAAGTTCGAAGGTTACAGAGAGTCGCACTTAACTATCAGTGGTGACCAATTCTTCTTTCTTAGGGCATCTACTTCGTATGCAATTGCGAGCGTATCTTCATGACTGGTAACAATAAAGTAATCTTTGAAAAAAGAATTTCATTTATAGCACAATCAAGAAACTACGTGATTTATTTGGCAACAGTTGCAAGTAAAAAAGCATCCGTTGTCTGCTTCACGACATACATTTTTAAGCGACTAATACAAATCCGATCACACGCCTGATTGGCGAGGTTCGAAATCCCTTTCTTATTATTATCAATCCCACTACTTGAAAATAAAGGGGTCGGAGGAACACAATTTTCGCTATATTAATCAAATCAATTCAACCCATATGATTACCCACCAATCGTAACTAATCCTACTAAGTTTCAAACAAATTAGCGCATCACCTTTCATGTTGTTTTCCCCTGAGAAAAGCAATCACAACAAAAAATGGCCGATTCGGATTTCTTGGCATACAAGATACGCGCATGCTGTACTGAAGAAATGGGTCATTCGAGAAAATGATTTAAGAATTGTTTCTTCGAGCTCCGAGGGACTTCATAAAACGTTTTAAATGATGATAAGAGTACTACAGGACTCTCTTCTCAGTCCGAGACCAGGGGTAACTGTTTTTCCCAGTTCCTTGTTTTGTTCTTGTCCCTGGCGAAAAGAGATAAATCTAAGCCCCCTCGCCCCAGTAACTATTTATTTTCTTAGGACACTCCATAGTCCTTTAGTAATATCTGCGTGAGACAAAAGCCGATGGCGATGTGATTATAATTTCTATTTGACCTAAATTATTAGAGCTAGTACAAATCAAGCCTTAGACATAACTGGTATACAACAGCACCTACAACACATCATAGACGATAACTTTCTAAATGTATCAAGCGTGCAGATATTTTCCGTAGTTTCAAGAAATGCTCAGTCCGAAATCTTTGGCAGAGTAGAAGATAAACCAGCCTAAGAAGGAAAAATGCAACTTCCCCTTTTCTCTAGACGGAAAAACGAAGCAACAGCATAAGGGGAATTCACAACACTTTTTAAATGGTATTTTAAACCAATTCAACTTTAGTTTATCTCGCCCAATTTAAAACAAAAAAATGGTCAGAAGAACAAATAACAGACTTACTGTAAGATAGTCTTTCTTGACACGTAAGTTACGAAGAAACCAGAGAGGCCCCTGAACACCACGCAGTGTCTACAGAACACCTACTCACACTGATCGGTACTTAGCATATGACTCACACCACCCTTGATTAGTGGAAAGCGGTATTGCATAACCGGGCGAAGCGCCTTTGACAAAACCGTCAGTCATCTCCGAGAGAAAGAAACATTTATCATCAGTCCTTGTTTCCAACGGTTATCCCTCCTCCTTTGTACAGAAGGCCACGATGAGCAGAGAGCCCGTTAGTTTATCTAACCCAATTTAAACTGCGGAGTTTCGACCCTAGCCTCTTGTTTCGTCATAGGATTTTTTACACAGAAAATCGGGGTACTTTTCGGGTGTTTAATGACAGCACCAAAATTATCCAAATGCTAGATAACAATTACTTTACGTTGAAACGCATTTTCCTACGTTTTACCATTTACATGTATTGCTGATGGGTTAACATATGAAAAATAAATCTAAGCCCCCTCGCCCCAGTAACTATTTATTTTCTTAGGACACTCCATAGTCCTTTAGTAATATCTGCGTGAGACAAAAGCCGATGGCGATGTGATAAGCTTTCAGATAAAATTGAAAATGATACTTTTGTGTTAAGCAATGAATCGCGCCTTTTGCACAATTTCTGAATGGCAGGCGATTTAACTGGATCTAATTATTTACGATGTAGTGGAAGAGAATTCTAAGTCCAGATTCATAGATGTGCCTGACGATAGCACTGACATTCTTACGAAGAAAAAGGCTATTCATGACCTCAACTTTTTACGTTATATAATTTTTTGCAAGGTACAAAAAGGAGAGAAACAATGAAAGAAAATCCCACCAGAGAGCTGATTGATATTTGATTGGCGGTTATACAGTAAATAGAATATAACGTGATGGCTGTGTAAATTTGAAAAAAAATGCCGTGTGTTAGCCATTGACACAGATTTGACTCAGTCATTATCAATTTGTAATATATCACTGATTTAGGTGTAATTAAAGTTTTCTTATCGTCAATTCCATTAATCAGGAACTTTACGGATAAAGGTGGATCAAAATGGTTTTGTTCCTCTCAGAACAGTAATTTCTGAATGGATCAATATTTTCAAACTTTAAGGTATCAGAATGATGGTGGCTTCGAAACTCTAGTAATTTCATACTTAATTTTGCATAAAATGAAATATTTATAGGGCAATTTCTATGTAATAAGCTTCTCTTTTTCATTTTGGCACATGAAGTTGAAATTTAGTTTTTCACTACGATGTTCAAGACACTGTTTCTCTGCAGTCACCTTAAATATTAAAACAACGATAGCAACTTTTGCAGGAAAAGAAAATTTGCTAGGTACTACATAGGGAAAGTTCAGAGAGTATGATACATTGAAGAATTAGTGTGTGAAAACGACGAAAATGTTTGAAGCCACCATTAAGTTAATATTGTTAGGCCGAAATAGTTTTACAAGGGCAGTTTGTTCCATTCGGATATTGATAAATTGTTATTCGTGTTAGGTAATACACAAGAAAAGTGAAGAAAGTAGGATCCATTAAAGAATTAGTATTAGAAAATAACGAGACTATTGGAAGGGTAACCGTTGTCACGGCATAATGGCCGTTTGCATTGAAGCAATGCAATCTATTAATGTTCTAAACTAGATTAAGCACAATACATCCCGAAATAAACTATTTATGTCAAATACAAGTTCTTGTAGATTTGTTCATTTCTCTATATGAATAGAAATTAAAGAGACCACGTGGCAAAATAGCTACTTACAAGAGGTCACCTTACTTATTACTCGAACCAACATATTGCTATCCAGTGCTTAAAAACTTATTGCTTTATAGTTCGCCTTGCATGTCTAAAAACTTTTACACGGAGTGGTCTGCAGTCTATGATAAATCCGTTGCACGATGTACAACAAAACCTGCATAGGCCAGGAGGCTAGATTTGTCTTCAAAACTTCGTAATAGCTTTCACTTTTGCTCTCCACAATTAGGCTAAGCTGCATTCTTAGACCGAGGTCTTTCAGTCATAAAAGATGAGATTCAAATAAGGGGGAGGGCGTGGGGGGGGGGGGGACGTTAAAAAAGTTCCTCGTAATAGGCTCCTGGAGATATATCCTGGATGGGGTCACAAGTGGATAAACCAATAGATTGAGTTACATATTGATACATTTACAAATAGCTATAACTGAAGTCTACTGGTATTTAACAGCAAAGGAAGTGTAGTAAGTTAATCAGAATGCCAAAAATCCATCCACGCTTGAGAGATGACTATACACTCTTTTACTGAATGACAGATTGTTGATTTGAGCGTTCTTCTACACTTTTTTCCATATTACCCAACAAAGTCTCTAAGTGACATCATTAGAGTTAGTGTTTCATCTTCCTTCTTAGCTCCCAGTGTACACATCAACACATGAAACTGAGTTGAAAAAATTAATAGTTAAACATTTTATATAAAAAAAAATCTATTAAACAATAGCTAATGAGAGGTCTGGGTGAAAGCAATGGCTTGTATTTTTCATTGTGCAAGACCACCCAGGAAAAGAGAGCGATTCTCTCTTGGGTATCCTCAACGAAAACCAAAGTAATCACATCAGCCTATCATAAGGAAAGGAACTATCACTTAGAACTAACGAGGACTCAAAATTAGAACTGCCCGAGGCGCGGGAAAACGCAGGAGTTCCCAGTTTGCCATTGGTTCCAGGTTTGCATCTGATTGGTTGAAAAGGTGTAAAGGGTTTTCTAGACCAATCACCCAACAGAGTGAGGCAAAATCTAGGTAGTTCCAGGTTACTTTTGAAACACTCGAGAATTGAAACCAACGGTTCCTATCAAAACACCGAGGTCGGGAGCTCAAATATATACAAGGAGTTCCAGGAGATGACCAAAATCCCTTCAGGAGTAACTGACACTGTCATACACATTTCCCACCTCGCATACATGTAAAGAAATAAGAAAAATTAAAAAGGCAGAATGCTTGGTAAGACAACTTTTTTCAAACCAGATGTATTGAAAAGTATATTTGGAATAGTTTGAGCGCTATTGTTAGAAGAGTGGAGGTTCCCTTAAACCATTAAGAAATGTCAAATCGGAGCTTTCTCAAAAGGGACTGTAATTGGCATTTTGCAAGGTTTGCTGACATTGCAGTAACCACCTGCGACTTTCCTCAACTTGCATATGAAGATGATAATTTATTGTATGCTACACCTCCGCCTAACGTATGGCACGTACCAGAATGTGATTATCTGTGTGTGACTCCCACAAATGAAACAGCTCTCTCAACCGATCATTAACATCAACACCTCAAGGAAGAAAACAAACAAACAACAAAAAACATCGTAAGACAAAATGTATCACGTCGTGCGTTTAATTCAGCCATGCCAATAATTTCAGTATACAATAACAGTGCTTTCAATAAGACTCGGCACTCGCCGGAGCTCCGGCGGGTACTCTGTTGTGAGTGGCCGGGTATATTTCACCGGGCTCAAGTCACAGTCACCATGCTAAGTCGTAATGAAGTCTCTTTCCGGCAGGTGTTGTACCGAGGTAGCCACCTATTTCAAATCTTATTGAAAGCATTGCAATAATTGCATTACAATGATTAATAATGCTTAATTTTTAAGGCTTAATCTCGATTGATTCATAGATTATTAATTATGTCCTCCTTTTAATGCTCCCCAGGAATGATAGATCAGGCTAGGGTTTAATACTCCACAGGAATGACAGAGCAGGCTAGGGTTTAATGCTCCCCAGGACAGATAGATCAGGCTAGGGTTTAATGCCCCCCAGGAATGATAGATCAGGCTAGGGTTTAATGCTCCCCAGGACAGATAGATCAGGCTAGGGTTTAATGCTCTCCAGGAATGACAGATCAGGCTAGGGTTTAATGCTCCCCAGGAATGACAGAGCAGGCTAGGGTTTAATGCTCCCCAGGAATGACAGATCAGGCTAGGGTTTAATGCTCTCCAGGAATGACAGATCAGGCTAGGGTTTAATACTCCACAGGAATGACAGATCAGGCTAGAGTTTAATGCTTCTCAGGAATGATAGATCAGGCCAGGGTTTAATGCTCCCCAGGAATGACAGATCAGGCTAGGGTTTAATGCTCCCCAGGAATGACAGATGAGGCTAGGGTTTAATACTCCACAGGAATGACAGATCAGGCTAGAGTTTAATGCTTCTCAGGAATGACAGATCAGGCTAGGGTTTAATGCTCCCCAGGACAGACAGATCAGGCTAGGGTTTAATGCTCCCCAGGAATGACAGATCGGGCTATGGTTTAATGCTCCCCAGGAATGACAGATCAGGCTTGGAGGTTTTCACTGAGCAAACAACTCATAGAATTTTCCAGTACAGCTTTTTACAAGACAGACAACAGTCCAGTATTTGTTCTATGTTATCTAATTTGCTCTATAGCAGAAAAAAGCAAGCCAGCAGAAAAAATAGATATCAAGTTATTTACTGGCATAGATCAGTCCATACTGTAGGAGAAAAACTGTACCATAAGTCTTGAGTATGAGCTGAGGCCTTTAGCCTTGGGTGGTGCTCTAGACCTCCAACACAGTTTTTCCCTTTATTATGCAGACCTCCTCCCACACACATTTACTCAGCAATGCAAAATATTCTCATGTTTGTCTGCACTTATTCTCTTGTCTTTAATGAACTGTCTTTTACTCACCTTGATGAAAATGTCTACCATACTGGCTCCATCCTTTTGTGGATTAAATTTGGTTTTGAATTCCAGGTCAAAATACAGTCGACAAGCAGCCCCTATGATTATTCAAAGGTCCATGATATTGCGACAGAATCTTAAGTGTAAGATATCAAACCAACTTAACAATAAAAATTATAGTTGCTACCAGACTTCCTCATTTTAAAGACAACAATCATTCACTCCATCAGGGCCAGGTTGTTCAAAACTGGGTTAAGATAACCCAGGGTTAGTGTGAATCAAATCAGATTGAAGATCTGAAAGCTTTTAAAAAAAACTTCAGTACAATTCTTTTTGTCTACAATTAATTTTGATGACTGAACATCCTTCAAAGAATAGAGAAAATTATCTGTTGTGAGAAAGGCTTTTGAACAAAGGAACAAAGAATCTTGATTAAAATTTAACTCTGGGTTAGCGCTAATCAGCCTTTGAACAACTGGGCCCAGACCTCTATCTTATTATCAACAACTACAATGGCCACCTCCTTCATCTCAACACTATTTTACCAATCTAGAATAATTTGCCTTCTCAGTTTTCAACAGTTTCACTCCCAATTAACTCCTTAACTCCCAACTGAGTGACCATAACAGAATACCTCTCTACAACATCAATTCAAAATCAAGCAGACAACTGATGAGAATAGTCAATCCAACAACAAATTCTCCAAACTAACATCACAAGAATTGTAAAGAGTACAGTTAGGAGGCTTACTAATAAGATCTTGGGAGTGAAAGCACAAAGTCTATGAATGACTATTTTAAAAATATGTATTAAACAATTATATTATACACAGATTTAAGAGTACCTTCTGGTATAACTTCATAATAATTTCTGTCCTCTGGTGAACATATCCTACCAAGTTCAAAAAAGAAATATCAGGAATGACAAGGAAAGAATAAGGTTTTTGTTTGTCTGTTCATTTGTGTGTTTGTTTTTTTGCACTTGCATCAACTGTCTTCATTTCGAGCTATTTGGTCATTTTGAATTTAGGATCTGTGTAAAGGTCAGTTGAACTCTTCTTTGGTCAGCTTCACCTACCCTTCCCACCAAGCTTTTGCACTGCCAGAAGTTTTAAATATACCATGCCTTGTAGGGGAGAGATCCAGGGTAGGGATGCAGGAGATGTGCACCCCATCCCTCTGAGACGACCTGCAGTTTTCTTACACCTGTATAAGAAAACTCAACAGTTTGTTTGTATTGGAGAAAAACATGAGACAGGATTGAAAAATGTATGTCTGATGCCTTGAGAATGGTAGTTTAGCATGGCTGTTTCAAGCAGTAGCCCTTCTTTTTGTCAGTGCAGACATCAGCTGGGTCATTTGTTAATGGTCCCACTGTGTCTTGAGAAAAACCCTGGATTCACCCATTTGTGCATTTTTTTTTGAAGATTGCTAAGAACTGCAGTAAAATAAATGTGATCCTGACCTTTTGTATTTGTGCCAAAAATATGGTAAAGTTGCAACAATATAGCCACGTTTTCCATCACAGACTTTCTCTTTGGCAAACACATGAACATCCTATCCAGTAATAAAATTAAATTTCACTATAAAATGTGCTGTTAGTTACAGTATTTCATTACTTCCTATCCTTATACTAGTTTTGCTTTATGGAGAGAATGAACCCAAAAGTACAGTAATTGTAGAAAGAGAAAAACAAATCCAAAAACTGCTATTCCTAATTAAAAGGTAAAAATCCAGTTACTTCACTTGCATTGCAAGACATTCTTTCAGAAACAAATAAAAATATAGGTGAAGTAACTCTGCTGAATAAATTATGGAATGGTTGAGGCACAGAAAGAAATTAATGTTCTAAGATGAGAGGTAAACTGTAAACCTTCACTAATAATTGTCTGCCTTGGTTTGTGTTAGGAACAGCTACGTCAAATTTGTCAAAGGAGAATTCTTATTCTAAAATCTTGAGAAGCTGATGTTTTGTTAACCATTGAGATTCCATAAACTGCAGGTACGTTTTTCTTTGAGGATTAGAATTGCCTTTCTGTGTGATACTAGGCCTAGACCTGCCAATCACAGGGAATTAAATAGTTGAAGGAAGCTTTAAGAAAATGATAATTTTGAGGTGACAAAAAAATATATAATTTATATAATATTACGTTTGCTAAAAAGTATGTCTTAACTCCCAGAAATGAGAAGAAATTAAAAGAAACTTTTAAACCTTTAGCTCACCTACCTCTTGACAAGTCTCGAGGTAATCAAAGGCCATCTGTTGTCGTGGGAAAGATTCAAAGATAGGTAGAGGGTCCTCTATCCTAAAAAACATCATCAATGTTAGGGACGTAACTTCACAACTGAGTTGTAATTTAATTACCAGCAAAGATAAGAGTAAAGCTGAACATGCAGCGTAGTGGAAGTGACAGAGTAAGTCTTTTCTAAAGCACCCATTACACCCACTAGAAACACATTAGACATTCAGTCTTTTCTAATGCACCCATTACACCCACTAGAAACACATTAAACATTCGGTAGCTATTACACCTCAGAGGACAGGCCTAACTTCAACAGCAACTAAGAGATTTAAAAAGTTCAGATCACAATGAGGAGGGGCATTGGGATTTCTGGTCTTGCAGTTTTGGCTATTTTTTAGACTGGTTTTCAGCTTTTAGCCGAAAAAAAATCTGCTTTTCAGTTTTGGTGCTCATTCCAGTTTGCAGATTTTCCATTTCTTTTAAAATGGTTTTGGATTTTTATCAAAAAATTCCAATGGGTTTTGCATTTGGTATCAGATATGGTTTTTGGTTTTTCCTATTAGGTTTCCATTTCTCTTGTCTCACTGCATTAGGGTTTTGATAACAGGGATGTGGAAATTTAAATCATTTTGATGGTTTTACACATGGTTTTCAGCTTTGATCTGCTTTTTTTTCTTTTTTTTTTTTGCGGTCTTTAATAGACCCCAATACCCAAATGCAACATTGGTTCTACCTGCACACAACCTCATGGATCTTGGAGTGCTGTATTTTGAGGAGAAGTAAATAGGAAGGAAAATATAGAAGTCCATGCTGGCATTTTAGTGAGATTCAGAGCAAGCTAGGTTGTTTTCTAATCATTACTATCCCTTTCCTAATGAATTACGTTGATAAAATTTCCCATTAAACTCCTGCTTTATATGATTATTTTCATCTTTATCTTTATCTAAATTGTTTGGTTCACTGATTAACTATAGCATAATCGTACATCTTAATTTGGTGATGTATTAAATTTATTGAAGCCAAAGGTGTAAATTGGAATTGTGTAGGGACCATTTGTAACTAAAGATGACACGAGGGTAGGATTTCCGTACTGCACAGCCCCATACTTATGTATTATGTATTATGTACACAGTTTATGGATAAAAAAAACAATAAAGAAAAAGCAAATTGCCTTCAGGAAAACGTTTTTAAACTAATAGAAAATTGCAATAAAACATTTTTTATTAAAACATTAGAATACGTTTGACATGCTAGACAGGGACATTTTGGACATGGTAGTAACGTCATTATCCAGTCAAAATTATTCAGCCATTAGATACTAAAAGTGGTTGAAACTTGTCAAAAAAAAAAAATAACTAAAGCTAAACAAAAGTACACTGATTCTGAAACTATGCACTTAGATACAATGAATATATGAAAGTTCATATTTGAATATATGAAAGTTCATATTTGTATCTGATTTATCATCACGGGTTTATTAAGAATGAACTTAACGGCCTGCTCCCACTTGGCTTGTTAGCTCAATTGGTAGAGCGCTGCACTAGTATCGCAGAGGTCAGTGATTCAAATCCCATACAGGCCTGATTTTTTTCAGGTCTGATTTTCGCTATTGCATAAATAGCGCTCTGCATCATACGTAACTTTGCACTTAGTTGGTTATAATATTCTAGTTTTTAAATGTGTAAAAATCTCTGCGGGCCGGCCTCTACTTTTCATAGTAGCATTTCGCAAACGAAGCTCAAAAATCAGATATTGCCTAAATTGGCAATGTTTACATCCAATGTTGTCAACAATAAGCATTTCACACAAATGAAAAGTGCAAAACTTTGAAAGAATGTTATCTTCTGAGCAATATCCCAAAGAGAAATCTCACCTCTAGCTGTAATATTTTAAAAAAATATTACATGGAGGACTAACCAATGTAACTACAATCATGTAACTTAATTCGTGTACATATCATCCAGATTCTAAGTAACATACCTTCTTTCATGTGAATTTGAGCAATCCGAAATCCTTCGACGATACACCAATATACTTGTCTGTCATTTGAAACAAAGTCATGTTGAAGCTGGCTGATCTACACGAAACTATCGTAACACCCGTCATTTGTCATAAACATGTACATTATCACAATGGCGTGAAAATGACTTTCTCCATGAAGTTTATATCAGGTCGCTCCAAAGAGGAAGAAAAATTGACTTTTTTTAATATTTCAGCAGATTGCCATGCATTTTGAAGTAAAACAACCAAAAAAAGAAAAGGGAGGAAAACCTTGATTGAACTTTCATAAACACTGAGAGTGAGAGTATACATGTAAATTGCAACTTGTCAGTGGTAGTACTACACATAAAACCCAGTTGCCACAATATCAATTTGTACAACATATTGCTTCTTTTTACAAACAGCAGGTTCAAGCAGATGTCATTTCCGGGTGACAGGAACTGAGATGTTTCAAATCTGAGACATTTCGAATCATCTGAAAACTGTTAGCAAACAGTCAGAAAATTTGCACAAGATATGATAACGAGAGACTTGTCACAGCCGCAGTGCAATTGAGTCAGACAATGTTTCCTTCCATGTCTTGATCAATAAAAAATCAAAACAAAGTTCAAAATGAAAGATTCAATGAAATCATGTCATAATTCCACCTTTCAAACTACTCACTATCCACACGCAAAGCTAAATTTGTAGAAAATTATTGTGATAAAATCCCTGTTCCATTTGTTGTAATAAGGTGATACTGAGTTGTTCAAGGCTCACGTGGACTATGTGTGTAAAAAGGTGGCATCAAGGGTTAGTATTCTGGGCCGTATTAGAAGTTTCGTCACAAAGGAGGTAGCAACACTTGTTCATAATGCTTTAATTCTTCCCTTATTTGATTACTGTGACATTGCCTGGAGTAACCTTCTACAGCAAGATAATTATAGATCGACTACAGCGCTTACAAAATAGATCTGCATGGATTATTACACATTGCTCTCGCTCATCTTAAGCAATAGAGCAGCTGCAATGGCCGAATCTTTCCAGTAGACGCTATTACAACAAGGCTAAACTCGTTTTTCTGTCTTCACTCATTAGTTCCTAGTTACTTTTCATCATATTTCACCAGATTTTCGAATATTCACAACTATTCCACAAGGCAAAAAATGAGGCTATACCTACCAAAAGTAAAACAAAATTATGGGAAAAGGACATTTCTTTTTACTGGCACAGAAATTTTTAATGAACTTCCTTTAAACATTGTGAAGAGTGAAAACATTTAAACATTCTGCCGCCGAGCAAGACATTTCTTTTTATCTTAACTTGATATTTTATCAACTATTTTAGGTCCTAACGGAGTTTTGGCTTTGTGGTCTTAGGCTGTTAATGTAGCTTTAAAATCCTTGTCATATATATAAATAATTGAGAATTTTGATGTAACTTATTTTTAAGAAACAGGGCCCCTATGGAAACCAGCCTTGTGCTGAATGGGCTACTCTGTGTAAATAAAGTTTTACTTACTTGCTTCAAAATCTCCACTTTGTGATAGTTTTGGCATGAGTGGTTGATTTTGATTTTACATGCATTACTACCACAGACAAGTTGTGATTTATACTCTCACTCTCAGCATTTACGAACGTTAAATAAGGTTTTATTCTCTTTTTTTTTGGTTGTTTTTACTTCAGAATGCGTGGAAATCTGCTGAAATATCGAAACAATTAATGTCCATTTCTTGTCTTTCTTGGAGCGACCTGATGGAAACTGGAAACTTTATGGAGAAATCCAGTGTCACGCCATCATGATAATGTACACGTTTATGTTAAATGATTGGTCTTAAGATAGTTTCCTGTAGATCAACCAACTTTAACATGTTTCAAATGACAGACAAGTATATCGGTGTATCATCAGAGGATTTCGGGTTGCACAAATTCCCAT
>NC_142520.1:18212200-18339700 GCF_964205215.1 Stylophora pistillata
ACTGTAAATATTTGGAAGAATTCAGGCTTCAGTTGGGCGTAACAGATGCCTACTACATGTAGATACTAGTTACTGTTGGTACAAATTCCAGCTGAGCTGCTGTGTGAAGCTAATTAAGGGAAGTGAGGTACATTTTAACAGATATTTTTTCCTTGTTCCTTGTAAATATAGTAGGGTCTCAACTGTTGTTTGTTGTAAACTAAGTGTTTACCATGCATGGAAACTAAGTAAGTCTGTTTAGGTTTTTGGATTGAAGAGCACTCGATCACCATTATCTCTCAGGCAATTTTTTTATTTTATTTTTATTCTATACAGTTCCACTCTCTCTTTGCAGGGCTCAACACTTACTTTTCAACTTCCTAGCCAAGTGGCTGGTGACATCTTAGATGTTACGACAATGTCAGTTCATTTACTAGCCAAACTGGCTCGGGGAAACGGAAAACCACCACCCAAAACTGAATTTCTACTAGTCTGTGGCTAGTGGGCTACCATTAGTGTCCAGCCCTGCCTTGGCAGTGTAACAGACACTTTATTTTAATACTATGAAATGGTAATCGTTAGGATCAACTTGTTTCTCACGATTACAGGCAGATGATACACCCAAGACCAAGTATTCCTAGTCTGTGTATTGTCTTGTATGATGCATTGTTTTGCATTACTGTAAGTGCAGTTTGTAGTGAAAAAAGAAAAACAATTTTGACAAACTCTTTTACTTTTGTAGATTCCACAGTGGTGTCTTGAAACTCGCATTGACAAACGCAAGTGTGTGGCTTGTACGCAGCCCAGGAGGGTTGCTGCCATGAGTGTTGCTCAGCGTGTAGCTGACGAATTGGATGTCACCATAGGTCAGGAGGTTGGGTACACAATCCGATTTGAAGATTGCACTAGTCCTCGCACTATTATTGAAGTAAGGAAGAAAAAGTCAATTTCATCCTTAACTCTGTAACTTCCAAGATCTGATTGTTGATTCTTACCTCTAGCTGCTTAATATTTATTCACTTATAAGGTGCAACATTTTTGACAAGAAAATAATTATGCTTGTTTGATCAAAATCTGCTCAAAACTTGGGGTGCATCTTATAACCAAGTATTTTCGCGCAACAAAATCTAGATCACAATTTTTAGCAGAACTTATAGTTACAAAAATGTGAGAAGAACACTAACTGTAGGTCATTAAATTTGTTAGATCTGGTGGTTATAAAAAGAACTACATGTAGGGTGGCCCTGAAAAGAGCTGTTGTGGTGGTTGTGAAAGAACTGTTTCTTATACGGCCTCCGTCAGATGACCACGAAACTAATCCCACCCAAGCAGGGCTTTTTGTTCTGATATGTAGCAAAGATTGCATGTAATCCAATCCTTTATTCCTATGAATTAAAAAGGAATACTTCTTTTAGAATAACTTCAAAAGATTAACAACAAAAGCAAACTTTTACTGCAAAAGCAAACAAATGGAAATTTGCGTACGTTCTTAACAGCACATGCTCAGTAACATGATATCCATGAGTACAAAACAACCGTTTGAACAACGTTTCAAATTCCTCAAATTGTGTTTGTGTCACTCTCTCGAAAAGTTCCTTCTCTGAATAAACAATGTAGAGATAACACTTACCCTTTTCGTCCATCCAGCCTCTTTTGTGCACTGAAACTTGCATCCTCTGTGGTGTGATGATATTCAGTTGTGAAACTGGGAGTTTTTCGCCATTTGCTTTCACTGCCAAAGCAACTGTGAAACTTTTTCAGATCCATCACACCTTTTGTTGACTCTCAACCTTTTGGTGCATCTTGTAACCAAGTATTTTCACAAAACTTTCCATTTGGGAACTTGGCTTGACTAAGTTGCAAAGTTTGGGATGCATTTTATAACCGAAGTGCATCTTATAACCGAATAAATACAGCAATTAAGTCTTTAGGAGAATTTGGTTAGGTCAAAATAAAAATCACTAGTGGGAGATAGAGCGTTAAAAAACAGGAAGGAAGGAAGAGGGTTTGAGAAAATGCAATTTAAGGTTTAAGTCTGGCCTTTAGCTCTGTCTCAGTTGTCTGAACAAATGAGATAATCATTCCTGACTGTAATCTTAAAGCTCATTTTAATTTGTTTCCAGGTACATGACAGATGGTATGTTGTTGCGTGAGGCTATGACTGATCCTCTACTGGATCGTTATGCAGTCATTCTTCTTGATGAGGCTCACGAGAGAACTCTTGCTACTGATATCCTCATGGGTCTACTGAAAGAGGTACAGTGTGTGCATGCATGTGGAGATTTCATATTCTTACAAGAACTATAGGCAACAAAACTGTTGACACATTGACCTATTGAACCCGCCCGTTACTTCATTGTCAATCTCTTTTGTCCTAACTGTAAGTTGCGTGGTAATCGCTTTCCCCCAAATCATTTTTCATCATCAGGGCTCAACACTAATGGTAGCCCACCAGCTACAGACTAGTAGAAATTCAGTTTTGGTTAGTGGTTTTTGATTTCCACCAGCCAGTTTAACTGGTAAGCAAGCTGAAGTTGTCGTAAAATCAAAGATGTCACTACTAACTTGGCTAGTAAGTTGAAAAGTTGGTGTCAAGCCCTGATCTTGCTGTTGTCAGTGATATTTTTGCTCCAAATAGGCAACTTTGAATTAGGGAAGGGGTGCTTTCAGTGATTTGCAGTGTGGTACAGATAGTGGTGTTACTTTACACATAAGAGAACTGTTTAAACACAAGGGGTTAGTTTTTTGTACAAGGTCCAACCAAAAACATGGTTTTAGTCAATCAAGTGGGCCTTAGGTTTCCCTTCAAATGGATCAAGTTAACTAAATACATGTCAGTGTTCTTTCCACTGTCAGCTTTTGACCCTCTCGACACTGTTCACAAAAATACATGTTCAGACAAATAGGTAATTCATTTTGGTAATATAAACTAAGTTGAAATTAATGTAAATTGGCCACCGTAAAGTGTTAGAAAACTGATGTTTCAAGGGTTAGCCCTTTGTCATTTACTCTGACGAAGGGCTAACACTTGAAATGTCAGCTTTTTAACTCTTTGCGGTGGCTAATTTACATTTCAACTTAGTTGATATTACCAAATTATGTTATTACCCCCACCAATGCGGCACCACAGTTTCTTTAGAAACTTACCCTCTTTGTTCAAATAAATGGTTTGGTGCTAAATTGAAGATAATGTAGAATGCAGTTTTGTTCAACAACGGCTAAAATTTGTTTAAATAATCAGACCGTTGTGCGTTGTAATAGTGATGCTGATTGTACACGTGCAGGTGACAGTGCATTGGTCCGCTGTTACACCTGTAACTTACAGGAGTTGTATAAAATGCGTCTGTTTTCCACAGGTTGTGCGACAGCGACATGACCTTAAGATCATAATCATGAGTGCCACCTTAGATGCTGGGAAATTTCAGGAATATTTTGATGAATGTCCACTCATGACAATCCCTGGACGAACATATCCCGTAGAGATCTTTTACACTCCTGAACCTGAACGAGACCACTTGGAGGCAGCCATTGGAACAGTGGTACAGACTCACATGTGTGAGGAAGTGGAGGGTGACATTTTGTTGTTTCTTACTGGGCAAGAGGTGTGTGTTCAAAGTTCTTGATGCACTGTTGAGTTTAGATTGGCATGTTTTGTTTAATCCTTAAACACCCTTCCACTACCAAGGTATCATTGGTAACTCTCTCTACTGTCTGTCATTCAATTCTTATGATGTCATTTAAGAGAATTTGGTAGATGATCAATTACTGTAATTTCCAACCGTTTACCAGCATGGCCAATTGCATACAGTGAAAAAAAAATTCAATAGATTACCCGCACTGGTGGATAACCCACACCTTAAAAGCTAAGGAAAGTTGTACAAAACTGCTATAGAATTCACATGGTTGCATACTTGACAGAATGCAAATTCGTGGCCACATTTTGTGTGAACGATCATTCAGTGCCATGTTGATTTGTTGATTTCTCAAAAAAAATCGATATCTCTGGTTCTACTGGGCTTAAAAAGTCCCTAAAGTGGGAAAATTCTCTTCAGCTCCAGGTAGTGTTGACTGGAAATTTGTCACTGACACGCTGGTTATCCTTGGTTTATTTTTGTCACCATCAAGGTTTTGTTTACATGCATGCAGAGAGTAACTTGTTCGTCGCGCAACTAATTGTCTGTGAAATAAACTTGATTGGGCATCATATTTTCGTGCTGCTTTGTGGCACTCTTAATACAATAAAATTCACCTGAGAGGTGGAATCGCAGGTAGGTGAGAATTTTTTTCAATTCAACCGCCAGTAGATTTCAAAATTGTCACATAACCCACACCTCCCTATTACCCGCAGTGGCGTGTGTTAAAGGCAAAAATCAACAGATTACACGAGGGTAAACGTCCAGAAATTACGGTAATAGTCCCCTGATCAATATTTTTTCTTTATTCCCATCACTTGTCTTCTTGATATTGTATTGTCATTGTAAGGAGAAATTCTGTCTTGGTCATTCGTGGGAGCTAAAGAGTTAAACTCCTAAGAGTGATAAGCATCTAACTCTCCCAACAACGTCACCCCTGAATCAAACAATTAAGGTCACGAGAATATTTAAAGTGACCACAACTTAGAAAGCTCTTGATTGTTCAGAAAAAATTATCCATGTCAGCACCTTAGGAAATGTATAAGAGAAAAACAATGCCGATGTAAGGATGTAGTGGGTGAAAGGTGCTCAAATTTCAACATCTAAATTGCATTTACTTTAAAAAATTCTTTGATTAGAATGACTGTAGAGTTGATTAACATTAGGCCTGAAATTAAGAAAAAATATCCTTTATCAGCTTTTGGTGTGTAATTGGCAAAAGTGGTTCAAGTAGATGACTTTTAGTTCCACTTTTTTAAACAAGAACTTAAAGTGCTATTTAACCCTAGCTTTGAAGGACCATTCATTCTTGAATGACATTTTGCAACAAATACGAGTATTGTATTAATTTTTTGCAGTTTGTATATATTTTAAACAAAGTTAAACTAAGTTAAAAGTAGCCTTTCAACATTATACTTTATTCTCTCCATTTAGGAAATTGAAGAAGCATGTAAGAGACTGAAGAAGGAAATTGATAACCTGGGACCTGAAGTAGGCGAGCTCTGCTGCATCCCTCTGTATTCAACTCTTCCTCCACAGCAGCAGCAGCGCATCTTTGACGCTCCTCCAGCAAAAGGCCCTAATGGTGCCATTGGGCGCAAGCGCGTGGTGTCCACCAACATTGCTCAAACATCTCTTACCATTGATGGTGTGGTGTTTGTTATAGATCCTGGATTTTCCATGCAGAAGGTCTGTCTTACTTCAGTATTTGATCACTTTCTACTTTTCACAAAGTATTTTACCGTGTTTCTTGTCTCTTAACAGGCATGGGACAAAGAAAATGTTCTGAGTTTCCTTAAGGAATCCAACCCCAGACGGTTGGATTCAGTGTGCAGGTTTAATTCCTCATGGGGTCTCAGAACTTTTTCTCTGTCCCATGTTTGTGACAAGATCAAAAAATATCAATAGCTTTTTCTTACAAAGCTCAAAAATATACATCTTTCTAATTCTGCATAATTATAATTATTTTATTGTTCCTTATCAAGGTTGACTGAGTATAAAGTCATTTTGTCTTTGGTTTGTCTATAATAGGTGTACAATCCACATATCCGTGTAGAGTCACTGTTAGTTTCTGCCATATCAAAAGCCAGTTCACAGCAGAGAGCTGGCTGTGCTGGTCGTACATGTCCTGGCAAGTGTTTCAGATTGTACACAGAGGAAGCTTATCAAACTGAGATGCAAGACAATACCTACCCTGAAATCCTGAGGTCCAACCTTGGTACTGTGGTGCTACAGCTGAAGAAGTTGGGCATTGATGACTTGGTGCATTTTGACTTCATGGATCCTCCTGGTAAGTTCAGTACTTGTGAGCAAGCTGGTACATGTGTATTGGCCCTTGATTTGTGGTGATTCCCATCCTCGGAGACCCAGGGGCTCTGAGTCAATTTCAAGTTAAGGGCAGAAGAGCCCCTGGGGACATTGTCTTACAAGACTAGTTCCAAACGGTCGCAGTCATTCTGGCATCTGATTGGTGCCAGAAAATCTGTGTTTTTCTGTCCAATCAGAGTGAAGTGTCCTTTAGAGTCCTCTCATGTGTTTTAACACGCACATATACAACAAGCTCTGTTGCTCGCTATATTTGTTTGGGCCGTGTGACGAAGCTTTGCCCGAGGTGAAAAGTTTCAGTCTCAGCACACAGTGTAAGAGAAATCGATCAGATTGTCCGCGAAATCTTACCGGAAATTATACTGAATACTTTCACAGGTATCACAAGAGAACGTGTTTAAAAGTTTGCGAGGTTCATATAAAGCATAATGGTTGCAAGCATTGATATGTCACTTTAAATGTTAGATGAGATGTAAGCCTAAATCTCTCAAGATTTTTTGTATAATTTGCTGTAACTGAAACTTTTCAATCCCGTAAAGCTATTTCGTCGCAAGGGCCAGGCAGGTATGTCGAGCAACTCGCACTTACGCAACTTTTTGTGCACGCCCGGCCAAACTCTAATGTGATCTTCGCTTGCAAAAAAAGAAAAGCTAAACGTGGAAACTTTTGTTTATTAGATGTGGGTAGATAACCCTGTACTAAGCTGACATTTACAATAAGGAAAGCTCGCCCTTTCCATCCAAGATTTCTTGGTCCAGTTGGTTTTGTTTTCCCCAATGAAAGCTGCATCGATTCTCAATGATCAAAGGTGTTTAACTTGGTCTTCAACAATCGACAAAAGAGGTGAAATGACAATGACCAAGGGACTAGAAGAGAATCTGTGGCCTTTCTGTTGTGTTTCACGGATTTAAGTCAGACGAATTACTACAACTCAATACAAACTCAACATCTCTATTTTCAACATGGCGATTGTCAAATCTACAAGGTGCGCACGTGGCATGCGTGCGCATATGTGACAGATACCGCGGGCCGGCATGCCCGACATAGCATTCCTCCCCCCCAAAATTTCAGAACTAATCTAAAATAATTGAGTTCAGTTCAGTTCAGTTCATAGGTTTAGTTTTTCAGGGGGTTTCCGCAGCCGACTGGGATAGCGCCTAGGTGGTGGTGTTGCAGAACTGCTGGTCGTGATCTCGTTCTGGCTGCTAGGAGATTTGCTCGGTTGGTTGGTCACATCTATGTCTATGGTTGGTAATTTCTGCATATCATTCGCAGAAGGAGGTTGTGGTTCTTCACTTTCGGCGCTGCATGTCGCTGGTGGAATTCCTACTAACACAGCTGGGTCTAGGTGTGGGGAGAAGTACTCCTTATTAACGCTCGGAGTTACTGCAGTCTCCTTAAGTTGATCGATATGTCGTCGCCATACTGTATTTGGTCCGACTCTGACTTCGTAGGATAAGGGTCCAGGGTGAGCTGTGATGATACCAGGAACCCACTTATCTCCGCTTCTGTAGTTTCGTGCAACGACAGCTTGACCTACGGTTAACTCACGGGTAGGGTTGTGGCTGGATCGTAACTCTTGGTCTTGCTGCTTTTCTTCCACTCGCTTCCGTATGTTAGGCTTCAATATGTCGAGTTTCGTTCTGAGGTTTCTTCCCATGAGGAGTACCGCTGGTGCCTCACCAGTCAGCGCATGTGGTGTAGTTCTGTAGGCTAGCAAGAAGTTTGCCAGTTTCCAGGAGAGGGTTTTCTTCTCAGTCAGTGCTGCGCGTAGAGCTTGCTTGAATGTCTGTACAAAACGTTCAGCGCTGCCATTTGTAGCTGGGTGATACGGCGCTTCCCTTTTGTGTTTGATACCATTATTCCTCATGAATGTTCTGAATTCGTCTGATGTGAATTGTGGGCCGTTATCACTGACCAGTTGTTGTGGTAATCCGTGTGTCGCAAACAGCTTTCTTAGTTCCTCAATTGTTCTTGCAGCGCTTGTAGTGGTCATTGGTATTACTTCGGGCCATTTTGAGTGGCTATCCACAACAATGAGAAACATTGTTCCCAAGAATGGTCCCGCAAAATCTATGTGGATACGTTGCCATGGGCGTGCTGGCCACTCCCACGTATGAAGTGGGGCGGTCTTAGGATTGTTCTGGGTGAGTTGACAGCCAGTGCATCCTTTTGCTGTTTGCTCGACTTCCTTGTCCATTCCTGGCCACCAAATGTAGCTCCTAGCCAACGCCTTCATCCTTACGATTCCGGGGTGGCCTTCATGAAGTTGTTCTAACAACTGTGTTCGGTACTTAGGTGGAATTATCACTCGAGAGCCCCACAGAAGGCAACCATCCTGTAATGTAAGTTCATCCTTCCTTCTGTAGAATGGTTCCAATTCTTTTTCACTGACTGGTGGCCACCCTTGTCTCGTGTGTTCTACCACACGTGATAATACCGGATCTCTCTGGGTTGCTTGACGAACCATATCTGCATTGACTGGCAGTACTTCGAGCTGTGACACTTGAAAAATTTCCGCTGGATCAGCTACTTCCTTGCTGTACGCCTTTTTCAAGGGTAGGCGTGATAGTCCATCCGCGTTTCCATGTTGGGTGGTGTTTTTGTACTCAATGCTGTACTTGAATCCTGCTAGGAACAATGCGTAACGTTGTAAACGGGAAACTGTCATGGCTGGTATCCCTTTCTTGGGGTTAAGAATTGAGGTCAGAGGTTCATGATCTGTGACCAGCGTGAAATGGCGGCCGAATAGGTATAGGTGGAATTTCTTGACTCCCCAAACCAAGGCTAAGGCTTCTTTGTCAATCTGGGAGTAGTTTCTTTCTGCTCTCGTAAGGGTGCGTGACGCGAAGGCTATGGGCCGTTCTGAGCCGTCTTCTATTACATGCGATAGTACGGCCCCGACTCCGACTTGTGAGGCGTCGCATGCTAGTTTCAATGGTCGCTCTGGATCATAGTGGGTAAGTACCATATCTGATGCTATGAGTTTCTTCACCGAGAAAAAGGCTTCTTCACACTCTGCGGACCACTTCCACGGCTTGCCTTGTTCTAAGAGCCTGTTCAGGGGGTTGAGGGTGGTTGCGAGGTTGGGTAAGAACTTATGGTAATAGTTTACCAATCCCAAAAATGAACGGACTTGTTGAACGTTCTCTGGCCTTGGGGCATTGACGACGGCATCAACTTTCTCTTGGGTCTTGTGTAGTCCGTATTGGTCCACTTCGTGTCCGCAGTAGGTGATCTTTGTCTGGAAAAATTCGCATTTCCCGCGATTTGCTCTCAGGCCATGTTCCTTTAACCTCTTCAGTGTTTCCTCCAGGTGGGCGAGATACTCTTCGTCATCTTTTCCTGTGATTATCATATCGTCTAAGATGCAGCTTGTCCCTTCTATTCCTTCTAAGATTTGATCCATTGATCTCTGCCAAATGGCTGGGGCTGACGTTATTCCAAATACCAGGCGATTGTATCGGTACAATCCTTGATGGGTGTTGACTGTCAGGTACTCTTGTGACTCTTCCTCCACTTCCATCTGGTGGTATGCCTGTCTAAGGTCGATTTTGGTGAACTTCTTCCCCCCTGCCAGCTTAGCAAATATGTCGTCAATGCGAGGGAGAGGGTACTCCTCTGACTGCAGTTGGGGGTTTACTGTGATTTTATAGTCACCACAGATCCTTACTGTACCGTTTGGTTTGACGATGGGTACAATAGGCGTTGCCCAGTTGCTGAAGTTGACTTTGCTCAGTATTCCTTCTTCCTCTAAACGTTTCAGCTCAACTTCGACTTTGGGTTTCAAGGCATATGGAACAGGTCTTGCTTTGTAAAACTTGGGTTGACTGTTTTCCTTAAGCGTTAGTTTTGCTTTGGTGGACTTGAGTGTGCCAGTTTCGTTTTGAAACACTTCACTGTACTCGTCCAGGAGTTTCTCTAATTTCTTTTGGGTTTCTTGTGGTGTCTTCTCTTTTGAAATGGCGCAGATCTGTTTCCAGTCGAGTTGTATCTCGTGTAGCCAATCTCTTCCAAACAAGGCTGGGCCTTGTGTCTCTACCACGTACAATGTTAAGTTCTTAACCTGATTGTTGTGTTCCACACGTACAAGGAGTTTTCCTTCTGGTTTCATCTTCTCTCCTGAGTAGGTTTTCAAAATGGCTTTGGTGTCCACCAGTGGTGTGTCTGCGAATATTTCCTTGTATTTCTGCAATGGAAGTGTGGATATTGCTGAGCCCGTATCGAGTTCCATTTTCAGGGTGTGTCCGTTGATCTTTGGTGTAACCCAGATGACCTCACCAGCTGTTACTTGGTTGACATTGTTTACTTCTAGTGATGCCACAAAACTGTCGTCATCACATTCATCACTCATCTCAAAAGAATGCAGACTGGGTTTATCAACTTTTCTTCGTTGGGTAGTGTTCTGATTTCTTCCAGAGCGGCAAACTCGTTGGATGTGGCCCAGTTTTCCACATTTCCGGCATGTTTCCTTCTTGAAGTAACACTCAGATGATTCATGTGTGGTGCCACCGCATCGATAACAATTATCACGGGGCTTCGGCTTCACATTATATACTCGTGCGTTTTCAGTGTTTATTTTGTTAACGTCGGATTCTTTACTACCCTGTAACTCTAAGGTATCTTTTGCCGCAGCTTCCATGGCAAATGCAATTTCCGTCGCCTTTGCTAAGGTCAACTCTGATTCGGAGAGTAATCGTTTCTGGATAAGTTCATTGTGTAGTCCACACACTAGTCTATCCCTTAATGCATCATTTAAGCTCGCTCCAAATTCACAATACAGTGTCAACTTCTTTAATTCAGCAATGTAAGTACTTACGGTTTCACCTTCCAGTTGGTTTCTCTTGTGAAAGCGAAATCGCTCTGCGATGAGCAGTGGTTTCGGAGAAAGATGTTTCTGTAGAGTTTCCACGATGGTTTTGAAAGACAGGCTGGATGGTTTCTCTGGGGCAGAGAGGTTTCGTAATAGCCCATACGTTTTGTTTGTCTTCCTTAATGTCGTTGGCGAGAAAGTATTGCTCTACTCGTTCAACGTAGGCAAGCCAGTCGTCGTTAGTTTCATCGAAGGCTTCTAACTTTCCAATCGGCATATTGTCCTAGGCCTGAACGTCTCTTTTGTGAGTTCTGAAAATCTCGTCGCCAATCTGTTGTGTTTCACGGATTTAAGTCAGACGAATTACTACAACTCAATACAAACTCAACATCTCTATTTTCAACATGGCGATTGTCAAATCTACAAGGTGCGCACGTGGCATGCGTGCGCATATGTGACAGATACCGCGGGCCGGCATGCCCGACATAGCACTTTCGAGCTCAAGAATTTGAACACTCTACACAGCAGTTGAAAGATTAAATTTCTTCCAAACCCCTTCCGTAACTGTCCGAAAACATGTCTCCTTTCCACGATGTTCTCGATGATTAGTTTTTTTTTCAGATTTTAATTAGCTAACTGGAAACACAGCTAAGCTTTCTTTAAGCGCTTGCTGAAGGTCGTCCACGAACTTAACGTTCTCTGCAACCCTGGCCATATTGCGAAAGACTTTACTATATAGCAACGAGTAGAATTTGGTGCACACAGAAAGCTACGTAAGCGTAAGCGCCAGTTGCTTGACATACCTGCGTGGCCCGTGCGACGAAATAACCTCACGGGATTGGAAAAGTCTCAGTCTCAACAAATTGTACAAAAAATCTTGAAAGATTTAGGCTTACATCTCATCTAACGTTTAAAGCGACATATCAATTCCTGCAACTATTATGTTTTACACGAACCTCGCAAACTTTCAAACACGTTCTCTTGTGATACCTGTGAAAGTATTCAGTGTATTTTCCGGTAAGATTTGGCGGACAATCTGATCGATTTCTCTTACATTGTGTGCGGAGACTGAAACTTTTCACCTCAGGCAAAGCCTCGTCGTACAACCCAAACAAGCATAGCGAGCAACAGAGCTTGTTGTATGTGTGCATGTTCAAACACACGAAAGGACTCCAAAGGACACTTCACTCTGATTGGACAGAAAAACACAAAGATTTTCTGGCACCAATCAGATGCCAGAACAACTGCGACCATTTGGAACTAGTCTTGTACGACAATGTACCCAGGGGCTCTTCTGCCCTTAACTTGAAATTGACTCACAGCCCCTGGGTCTCCGAGGATGGGTGATTCCCAGAAGTGTCATTTTCTAAGGAATAGCTCACAGTCTTGCAAGTAAAAGGTTGCGTACAAGCCAATCAAAGAAAGCTAAGATTTCATTCTTTTTTTGTCAATTTGATAGCACCAGAAACTTTGATGAGAGCACTTCAACTGCTGAACTATCTTGGTGCCCTTGATGACAATGGAGACCTCGTATTACTGGGCTCCATGATGGCAGAGTTTCCACTCGACCCTCAACTTGCCAAGATGGTGATTGCCAGTTGTGACCACAATTGTTCTAATGAAGTTCTCTCCATTACTGCCATGTTATCAGGTATACAGATATCAAGTCAACCTGTTGATTTACTTAAAAATACTTTTTGATAAATTGTTATCATTATAATTTATGAATGATCCTGGCTCTGTTTGTTAGTTCCTCAGGTGTTTTTGAGACCAAATGAAGCTAAGAAGGCAGCTGATGAAGCTAAGATGAAGTTTGCTCACATTGATGGAGATCACCTGACCTTGCTGAATGTTTACCATGCATACAAACAAAGTGAGTTTGACTTGTAACCTCTACTTACACTCTATGCCAAGCTTTTTGATGTTCTTGTTTGTACAATGATAACTAAAAAAAACACCTACTAATCTTGTCCTCCTAGTCCTTTCTGTACATTATGGAACCTTCTTTTTTTTCTCCTTGGGGGAAGATTTCAATTTAAACCTTTCACTGCCAAGATCTCATTTCTAATTCTTCTTACTCTCTGTCACAAAATTCTTGTAATGTTAGTGTGGAGAATTTGGTATTGGATCAACTCATTGGCTTCTCTATTCTCATCACTTGTCTGCTTGTTATTGTATTGAAGTTGTAAGCCGAGAAATTCTGTCTTGGTCACTCGTGGGAGTCAAAGGATTAAACTTATTTGCAGATAATCTGACAATTCAGGTTCATGAGTAACATTGCATTTACCAGTATAATGTACCGGTAACTCTTTGTTTGAGTTCTAGTGCAGAAATTGGAGCAGTTTTCTTTCTGCTGTTTGGGGGCTGGCTTGACACAGTCAAAGCCCAAAGATGTCCTTGGCTATTTCAAACAAAACTTTTTTATCCTTATTTTTAGACCACAAAGATACACAGTGGTGTTATGATAATTTTATCCAACATCGTTCTCTCAAATCGGCTGATAATGTGAGACAGCAACTTACCAGGATCATGGACAGGTTCAACTTTGCACGACGTAGCACTGACTTCAACAGTTTCATATGTGGTTGAAAATTACATCAGCAATTTGGACAGTGTAAAATTATGTTTGGCTACAATCAGGTTCTCTTTTGATGCTGCCAACATGTGTACAAGTAATTTGAGTACAGAATGTCCTACCAAAATGAAGAGTGGTTAGAAATGACATTTGTTTGCCAAACTGATGCAGCACAGTAACCTTATTTGAAGTACTTCAGATACTGACCATTAAATCTGTGAATCCTACCTCCTCACCCATCTCTCCCACTTAACTGTTGTGATGAGTAGGTGGCTCATTTGGAGAGGTCTGGACACTACCTTACTGTCAAAGACAACCAGGTGAGATATTAACATATTCCCTTTACTTACAGCACACGATTACAGTATCTAGAGGTCATAATTATAGTAATAGTACAACACTCTTTTAGCCTTGTTTTCATGTTGTGAAAATCCAAGCCAACTAGCAATTTCACTGTTTCCCAACTGTCCCAGATTTCTCTGATGTACCAGGAGATTGACAGATGTCTTTGCTAGATTCTTGGGTACACTGTTTTTCTTTGTGATGGGGGGGGGGGGTACTGAAGCTAAGCAACTAGAGGACTGGTAACAAGCTAAACTATTGACATCACTGACAGTAAAAAACGAAGCTGTAGTTGTGAAGGATCACCGATGCATCATGCTGAGAGTAGATAACTCCATGGGAAGGAACCCTCCAAATGTGTGGCTTCATAGCTCAGTTGTCAGTAGGGCCAAATAGTACCTGGGAGGCATGGGATCAAATCCCATCAGTCTGAGTTTTTTCCAGGCTCCTTTTCAGCAATTGTTAAAACTCTAATACAACTGCAAGGATCATTGCTTTGATTGATTTTTATCCGCAGGTCAATTGAAATTTATTTCACTATAATTATTATTTATCAACCATTAGGTGGTACAACTGCATCCATCAACTTGTTTGGATCACAAGCTTGAGTGAGTGTAGTACAATGAGTTTGTTTTGACCACCAAGAGCTACATTCGGACCTATATAGACAAAAAGGTTGACCAGTAAGGTTAGTGGTACTAAAGGGTTTCTTGAGTGTATTGATTTGGGGTGTTTACACAATAACCCTTTGTGACTGATCTGTGAAATGTTGTCACGAGTGCAAAAAAAAACAAATTCAACTGAATCTTGGTCAACTAAGGTGCATTAGAGCATTTACATGGAAATTCACCATAGAAATTGATATATATTATTATTATCATCATTATTATTATTATTATTATTATTACTATTATTATTATTGTTATGACTGTGATCTCCGGCAATTGACGATGTTATCTTTGTTTTCATCAAGACCTACTAGGAGGATCTAGTTTCTTTCTTGCCTTGTTTTAGGTCAGGTGTCGTTTTTGTATAAGGTACAAGACCTGTTACAACAATATCAAGCAAGATGACTTTATGAATCACGCATCAAGCTTTTTTTTATGGTGGCTCACTTATCGCACCATGAAGAAGACACTCTGCTGTGGTGTCAGTCTGTTTAACAATTAGATTCCATGTCGCCATGCATCTGTTCTGTTATAGGTGACAGATGAAGTCAAAATAGTGGTACGAACAAAGAGTGGAGCACTTGGCACTGCTGAGTGTAACTGAATGTTCTTACCACATTTTCACATCTTCTGTGATCTGTAATTGAAAAGTCACACTGCAACATGAATTCTGTCTGTTTTGTATAATAATAAAGTAAAAAAACTTTCAATTATGCTGTGGTGAATGTGTCTGCCCTCCAATAGACCAATCATAGTTCAGCTTACTACATGAACAACAAGATGTAGCATTATTGCAGAAGGCTTAACACAGGAGTGCATTAGAACAGTGGATAGAATCAATTAAGCCTAGAATGCATAAGAGACCTTTTAGAAACCTCAGGAGAACCTATGAACCTCTTGAATGACTGTTGTAAGACATTTTAAGAAAGCTTCCTGCTTGATTTTTCTACAGGTTGGTGAAGATTGCACCCCAGTACTATGAAACCAAGCATGTCATGGAAAGGATTGTAGAGAGGTTACAGAAGAACAGATGAAACTTCAAATGAACTGTGGACAACCTCATTAAGAAAAAAATAAAACATGTGAAAGAAAGAACTTGTAAAAAGCCTTATTGCTAAGAAAATCATGCCATCATCTTGATTTGGTTCTTTCTAACTTAAAAGTAAAACTAGATATGCTTCTGTTTTTCCTCTGTTTGCTTCCTGAGATCTTTCTTCCGAAGTTTTTTCAGCTAATGATATAGAAACAGTAACATTCAAGAAAAGACTCATAGGCCATCCAAGCATGTTAAACAGTTTGCAGCTCCAAATAAAACCTGCTCCCTAAATCCTTTAGTTGCTGATTTGTAACTTGTTGCTGTACATAGCTTTCAATCGCTTTCAATGTCTTTTTACTGTTAACTTTGAAACTTCAGAGACAGATTTAAATTCTCCCCTTCGGCTGCCTTAAATATTCTTGTAAATCAGCAAAGTGATTTCACCCATTAGTTAAGTTATTCCCTTTACCTGTTTTCTGATAGTAGTGGAGATAATGTGGCAAGAAGGAGTTGCATGTGCATTACCTCTTGGCATTCACGGGTGAAGTAATCAGCATGCATCTGAGTTCTACAAACTGGCTTGATTTGCAGGTCAGGGATCTTTAACCGAAATTTTTCCCACTCCTTGGTAAATGAAACAATTGAAAAACTGCTTAATAAAATCCAAGGAACACACTTTCATTGTGTTGTTATTTTCAACTGTTTAAAAGGAAGACCTTTGGGAAAACTTCAGATATCTTCAGGTAATTTAAGCAGCTGTTACTGATCTTCACTAATGCTTTGCGCCACACATTTTGCCAGATATTGAACATTGAATGTGGCAAATCGCAGACACGTTTATTTAGCACTTTGGCCCCGGAAACGGAGGAACATTAAATAAGCGAAAAACATCCGCCGGAAGTACGAAGTAGCCCCTTTGGGGCCCCCGGACAGGGAATACAAGTTTTTACACTAAGCCTGTTATGGACATAGTTTTATTTTACATTTACTTCTCTTTTCGTTAATGATACGAATAAACGACGCTCAGAGCAACCTGTAAACTGCGCAGTAATTAAACGCAAAATCATTAAAATAATTGTGGCAAGTTATTTTTTTTTTGAGATATGAAACTTTGCTGGAATTAAAATTGATTTACTTCATGAATATCATTTATGAGATTACCCTTACATGGAATCATAGACAATTTCCCTCAAAAACAAAATTAGACCCAAAATAATCGCAAGACAAATCGTAAGGTTACCATAACCATAAACAACAGCTGAGCTCCCCTTAAAGTAAATATCTAACTTGAAACTTACCCTCGACAACAAGACTAATGTTAATCCTCTTCAACTGACCATGTTCGTTCACCTCGCAGCTGTATTTTTTATTTCTTTCTTGTTCAGTAACTTTGATTCGGAGTCGCACACTAGTGCTGTTTTGTACAACAGTACCATTCATTCTCCAGACAATACGAGGAGCCGGTCCACCTTCCGCCGGGCACCATAAAGATGAAGAATGGTTGAGCAGGACAAACTGAGTCTTTGCGACTTCTTTTAGGCTTGTAGGAACTAAGCACAAACACAAAACTAATGAGACATCGAAATCTGTACACCTAAAACTATATATCTTCATCTTCCTACACCGACAATCTAGTGTAAGACTCGGTGTCTAAAGTTAGGTACATCTACGCAAAATCGTTACTAGGGTAACATCATCATCATCATCATCATGATGTTTATTTGTTCAAGCAGGTTGAATTTATTGGCAACTGTAGAAGCTGATGTGGACCTGCTGTTTTCCCACCCAACCCACCCCAGGGGAGGACATCCAGCACACAGTAATCTCGTGCGTGGGAAATTAACGTCTCTTACCCCTTACCCTTTAAGAGACGGGACCTCCGGCTTTACGTCCTATCCGAGAAGACGAAACAATGTGAGTGAAGTGTCTTGCTTAAGGACTCAACGTTAAGCCCCAGCCAGGACTTGAACCCGGGCCGTTTAACCCAGAGTCCAGCGCACTGACCACTGGACTACTCAGGCCTCACAATTAATCTGTACGAAGGAAAGTAAACACCCAAACATCATTCTTTATCTAGAAGCCGGATTAAAGTTTTTAAATTTGCGGAGTTAAAGACCTGCGCATAAAAAATCCTCGCAGAATTTAGTCGCGCGAAATCTATTACTACATAGAAAATCTAAAACTCAGAAAAAAGTGATTTACATGTAATAACAACAACATTTATACAGGATAGGTATCAACAAATATACAAATTATAAACTACTCTTCCTGTAATTAATTATACAAATAAGAAAATGAAAAAAATTAAACTTGAAAATTCTGAGTGACCTGTTCACGGCATTCCCTACTTTTCCCTCATATCTTGAATCCCATTGAAACCAGTATCTATGCTGAGGTGAAAATCTTAACCACATGTTATGTCCACTGGATCACCGAGTAAAATAAGGAGTGTACCTTCCACAAACTATGCCCAGTAGATTGGCAGACTGATTATAACCATCACGGGTCTCAACATACTCCTCATCGGCACAAGGTGCTCCGGGCAGAAAAAAGGACTTATAGATGCCAATTCTTATTTTCATATATTGTCCGTACTCCCCTTGAAGGAGCTGAGTTCTATCAAAGTCTCGAATCGTATATTGGCTGGTGTAGACCTCTGTGATTATTGCAACTATTTAAAAGAACATAGTTTCATGGAGTAAAAGTGACCACACTTTGTACATTAAATAATTAACTAATGACTGTTTATCTTGTTTTCAAGCCTCTGTTTTCGTGTACGTAAACGATAATGTAAACTCTTCATAAACTCTGAGATTAGCCTCCTAGAGAAATTTTCCCTGTACTTTTCTAATGCACCTGTAATATGACAGGAATTTATTCTTCATAAATCAATGAGCAAGTCAAACTCCTACGTCAGTAATTAACAACTGTGTCTTCTGCAAGAAGCAAAGAACTGGAACGTTTTAGAGCTTGGTTTGAATCAGTTTTACAGACAATTCTCCCTTCGATGGACATATAGAGGCACGTTACCCTTACACGAGCCGTCTGAGCTGTTTTTAAGGTATCATGACAACAGCTTGCATCCATTCTACGAGCATTGAGTCCAACTGTAGGGGATAAGAAAGATACACTGTAAGTAAGGTACATTGTTTGCAGTTTCAAATGAAATGAATTGCGTAATCAGGTTATCGTAAATAATTGTAGCACTGCATTACACTAACTTCAGTTGCCGGGAATAGTTTTCACTCGCGAGTAGCGAGTGTACCATGATTGGCAAAGTGGCGGTTCGCCTTTAAAGTCATGTTACATAATTTCTTGTCAACGAACACGAGCAATAACTTGAAAAAAGAACACGAGCGCTTTTTGGGACAAAAAACAATAACAAGAGCGCTTTTTTTGACAAAAAAAAAAACCAACAAACAAACAAACAAAACGAACAAAACAAAACAAAAAGGCAAGTTAAATTATATAATCTTACCAGTATGAAAACAAACACAACTGATGTCATGAAACCCGTTTTGCAAAAATCGATAAAATTAATAATTAAGTTCACATGACCTCGATGCGAAATTAAAAGAAACCAAACAAACTGTTGTCACTTACAAAACCATAAAACTTTACAAGTGACCCCAGGGCTCTGGGTGAATCTGAAGTGATTATTCAAGAAGCTCATAGTTAGTAGAGGGGACTGGTTAGGAGACCCAGCGAACTTCAAAGGGACATGCCTTTGTCAAAGTTTATTCGAGTCACGGTCTGATGAACGTGCACAGAATCGAAACATCTACAGAGCGTTCACTGACAAATTCGAAGCATTGCAGAATACTTTCCAAGTTTCTATAGTTTTTAAGGCGTAAAAGTCATTTTTTGAGGACAGCTTACTTCATGTGATGCCAGGGGATAACTGTGCGGTGTTTGGATGCGGTTTATCCAGACGATCGAGAAGAATCAGCATATGGAAGTTGCCTACAGCAAAGGACGAAGAGTCCAGAAAATGGCGGGAAGCCTGGCTTCACGAAATAACCAAAACGCGAGAAATGGATCAGCGCTTCAGAGCACAATCAAAGTACGACAGAGTTTATACATGCGAGAAGCATTTCAAACCCAAGGATTTGCAAATATGTAAGTATAAGCGTTATCTACCTTAGTAACAGCTGAAGTAATGTTGTTTTAATATCGAAAAGTTCAGCTCGATCGCGTCCTGCGTCTTATTTGTTCATGTTCGAGTCTTCGATAGTAATCTTTGCTTCTTTTACAGTTCAATAGGCGAAAGTGACAATAAAGAAGCCTAGATTTAGTGCATTGCCTATTCTGAATATGCCTCAAAGAAGTCACGAATTGTTGACGCCGATACCGCGACCAGCAAGAACGATCATGAAAGACCTAGACGCACACATCAACACAAGTTGCTATGAAACAGTTTCCGAGTTTTGTAAGCGGGCTACATGTCTGAAATCTTTGAATGAGTGGACCTCTAAGATCTTTCCCGATAAAGCAATATTCAAGAAGAAAGTTGAGCCCTATCTTCTGCCTGAGTTCGAAGTAATTGTGGACTATAGCCTTGCTTTTACCGTGAAAGTGTTGGGATGTTACCTGGTTGAAGACCATCCACTGTAACTCAGATTTTGTCGCACCGTATGAAACGTAACTTTGTCAGCCCTGGTCAAAGAATTAAACGACTACAATTTCTGTAAAGGTGTTGATGCTTCTGAAACTACGATCAAACTGTACCACCATGTTATTCCTATAGATTCTACAAAGGAAGACGAGGGAGGACAGCAGTTTGCACACAATTTCTCTCTGAACATCAGTTTGAATTTCGCCGCAATCGCTCGGCGGAATTAGCAGTAACTCTCTTTACAGACCTTATCCGGAAGGAAGCGGACGGAGGTAAAGCTACAGGAGCGATCTTCATTTACTTATCTAAAGCGTTTGACACCATCAGCCATTCCGTTTTGTTAGAAAAACTGTCTCGCTATGGCCTACAGGATAATGAACTGAACTGGTTTACGGACTATTTATTCCTCCGAAACCAGATCGCTCAATTTAAGGGAGTATTGTCAGAACCTAACCCTGTTTTCACAGGTGTTCCCCAAGGAAGTATTCTCGGGCCGTTATTGTTTTCAGTTCAGTTTAATCATGTCCACAAGCCGCTCCGTTATTGTAAGATTATCACCTACGTAGATAACTCAGTAATTTTCGCATCCTCGAAAGACTCGGATATTATTCAACACAACCTCAGCGAAGACATCAATAGCCTCGCCTCCTGGTTTCGAGATAACGAACTTATCATTAATCTCAAAAAAGGAAAAACTGAAGTAATGCTATTCGGAACAGCAAAAAGATTAAGTGGTTTTGATGGCAAAGAACTAAACTTCTCCGTAAATGGATCTCGCATCGACACGACGAAAAATTAAAAGTACCTAGGTGTCTATCTGGACCCTACATTGAATCTTGACAAGCACTTTTACAAAACATACAAGAAATCTGCAAGAAGAGTGAATTTATTACGGCGAATCCGTTCTAACACTGACACCTTGAGCGCTGAACGAATCTACAGAGCAAGGATAATGCCCATATTCACTTATTGCGGTCAAATTACGCTTGGTTGGTCAGAGACACGAAGGTGCCAAATAAGAAACCTGGAGCAACGTAGTCACAGGATTATTCTGCAAAACTCAAAATGTCTAAACTATGAACTCCATCTACCCACAATTGAAAATTTTTTAAAGAAAAAGGCTTGTTTATTTGTTTTTGATTGCCTAAAAGGCAATGTTTGTAGTCCTTTCAAAGAATATTTTAAATTGTTAAAACACGATTTTAATACGAGGAACAGAGGGACCACCGTTGCTCTGCCGAAAGTGAGACTTGACTTTGCTCGGAAAAGTTTTTATTTTTTAGGAGCTTCAGCTTAAATTTTTTACCTTTAAAACTCAAGCAAATTAGCAGTAGGGTACCATTTAGGGAGTCTTTAGATCAATTTTTTGTTAGGACATTTAGTTAGTTGTGTAGTCATTGTTATTTTATTCTTATATTTTTATCCTTATATTATGTTATGTAGACAGGACCCCATTGATAACATTGCTTCTGCACTGAAGGGCTATCCTGTATAAATATTCGTTATTATTACTATTATTAACATTACAAGGGAAGTTGGAGATCCCATGGATGTTTGTTTTTAATATGTGGCAAAGATGACTCTGTTTGTACTGCTTGCTCTAAATACGAGACTTCACTGAAATAATTCCATGAAGGCCAAACAGAATGGACACCTGCGCATGTCAAAGCACCTGTATCCAAAACAGACCCTGAAAGAGTAAAATTGACATTGCAAAACCAGAGATTAAAATGTGCACAGCTGGAAAATGAGCTTAAAGAAATGAGGGCAGAACTACTGAAATCAAACATTGAGGTTGATGACAAATTAAATGATGACTTGACTAAACTGATCATGGATTCTTCAAGAGCCAAAATTACACCTTTTATGAACTTATCGCATTCCTGAAACTTTCTCCTCTCATCTTTGTAAAAACTAATATATTTTTTAATCGTTTCCGGGATTTTCCGAGGTTAAAATATCTTTAAAACCGACGTTTCGACCAGTTTTACTGGTCTTCCTCAGGTTGTTTAAAATGTTGTCACTATGGCGGATTGTTTATTCTTTTAGCTTGGTGACCGCACATGTTGTCAATATGGCGGATTGTTTAGTCTTTTAGCTTGGTGACCGCACATGTTGTCAATATGGCGGATTGTTTAGTCTTTTAGCTTGGTGACCGCACTTGACTTCTTGATCATTAAACGACGTTTAAACGATGTCAAATTGCGCGGGAAATGTAGTCTGAGGTCTCTCAAGTACTTCTACTTTTGCGATAATTCACTGCCTATTACAGTCTTTTTTCATGATCAAAGAATTACTTTAGTGGGGAGGAGCGTTGCGTGACGAGACTAAAAACGGCTGCGAGGGAGACTACCAGTCCCAGTCCCCTGGCACTTTGTTAAATCGAGGTTCCACTTAAGGTGTAATTAGGCTCAAATGAAAAATTGTCGAGGAAGCATGATCATTTTTTGGTCAGGTTGACCAAGGACAAGAATAAACAGAACAATATTGTAAGAGATAAACACAGATGATGTTGTCATTAGTAAACTTGGAAGAAATTAGTAAAGGAACCAATTTTTTTTAATTAATTCAGTGAGCTGTTGCAGCTGAAACATACATGCGAGTCAGTAGATTAGTTGTTTAACACATGTCAAGGTCTTTTTAACTGTTTTCCACTGCTACATCTGAAAATCATTTCTTTCAGCTGACTATACATGTATACGTCATCACCATTTTAGCAAGAGTTATTCGAGGCTTGATACTCATGACTATGTTAAGGATTTCTACAGTTTTGAAAGGAAATCAGCTAAAGAAATGATCATTGTGGAAGACACAGAAGGTGTCGTAAACATAACGCCTATAAAGTAGAATGCGAGTCGAATGGTTAAAATTATTAAGCCATGTTTCCTCGTGGAAACCAAGAAAAAGATTAGCTTTAGTATTGTGGACTCTGCTAACAACTCAATTGATTTAAAACTCAAAGAAGCTTTTTATATAAATAAGATCGAACCTGAACTTAACAAACAATTACAGCATTATAAGACTTTCCTAGCGTTTTAGTTCACACCTTTGATGTTTGGTGTCACGTTGTAATTAGTACCCGCTTTTGTATTACATCATAATGTAAATATCTTATTCATCTACTTGTCTGTTATATAATTACTCGCGTTCTGTTACTCATTGATTGAAGATGGCATAAGCATGCCGAAACATGTCTCTCAAAAAATTTATCTATCTCTTACAATAATAATAATGCTAACAATGTTAATATAACAATAATTCAAAGGGGATAGCTCGAAAGACTCATTGTTTCCAATCCCCTGGGCTCCAACATGCCTATGCTTCTTTTACCTCGCTTGTGAATTATGAATCATTGTCCTATTCTATTGCAACCCCATTTTTTGAGGCTCTTTTTTTCTTCTTCATGCGTAAAATGTATTCGGTCGTTCCGCATCCCAACATATTCCGCAACTCCGCTGATCGACCGTTCCATCGTTTCTCAGTTCCTCCCTTTCACCATTCTTTTGAAAAACTTAGCGTGTCGTATTTCGCAGCTTACTCGCTTCGCAAATTTAGCAGCTCCGTTTCGGCTTAAGGTTACGGTGCACCTTCAGGGGTGTCTCGCGTGCCAGCGAAGTAGCACGTCCGGTTCAAACTGTAGATATCTAAACCCCTATATCAAATTAAACCTTATAGGACTGGCTATCAGACTATACCAAAAAATTTGAAAAAAAGTTAATTATCGAATTTTTCACGACTTCTAAATACGAGCGTCCGAATCACCTTTTGAACGTTACATGTCAAAGCGAAGTTTTTTTTTCGCTTATTTAATGTGTTCCTCCGTTACCGGGGCCAAAGCGCTAAAAAAGCGTGTCTACGATTTGCCATATTCAGTTTCAGTGACAAGTTACAGAACATTTTTGAAATAGCATTAAAAAAAGTGTGGAGTGATCGTACAAAAATCGCTCTTGAAAAAAAAGTATCTAGAAATAAAAAAATTCCGAGACAATTTTTATTGCTTATATGTAAAACTAGCTATACTGTCAAAATTTGAGAGCAATCGAACAAATTCCCTTTGACTTGTAGCTCTTAAAAGGTGGATTTAGAGGGCAGGAAGGAACGGAATGGTATACCATTGTCAATAAACAAAGTTTCCTCAATTTCGTTGTTAACCATTCAGTTAGGACCCTAAGTAATGGGGAAAATTGGCATTTTAGAAGACGAGAGAGCAAGTAACCAAGACCCCCTTCCCAACATAGTCACACTTATCTGAATGAGAATAATTCCTTACTGAGTACGTAAAACATGCCTAATATCTCGAAATGCGTATACATGCAATGTTACAACTGTAATCTACTTGAGAGGGAACATTTCATCGAAAGGAAGCCCTAATTTAGTTTTCCTAAAAGTTCTCGGTGGCCAGATCTGATTGGTTTTAGGATTATACAGAAAACTTGTGTGTGATAACGGTATAAACGGTGCATTAATATACAAAGCCCATCCTTAGTTTTACCACTATGGTTTTACACTCGTAAAGGTATCTATGGGCAACGCGAATAATGCAATTCTCAACTTGCATGATTAGGCTGACTGGATTACTTGTCTGTAAAGATGGGGGAAGGGACGCTAATCCGAGAGTTATGGGCATTGTCTCCTTTGAATTTGATTACAGATGATCAGATATCTCGCGTAATGTCAAGAATTTTTACTAGTGCAGTTGGGTATAATTTCCTTCCGCCATCTCGTTCATATTTGGACAAGCCTTGGAACTGATCCTGTGGCAGGGTTACGAGGCTGTTTTTCTCCATGTATCTACGCGACAAATGAAATGCACGAGACGCACTGTATCACTATTGAACAGTAAAGATAATTTTAAATAATTGCTTGGGCTTAGAAACGTTCATTGTCGGGTCTGGCTAAGATCATTCGTATCAGTTTATTCACCTCATATAAACGTTCTTCTTTAAATCATTCGTACCTTGTTCTTCAGCAAACTGTTTCACTGCTCATCAAAGCTGTCCAAAACTTCATTAAAAGCATCCCTAGTCTGCTTTCGCCGAGACGAGAACATTTTGATCACACCACACTTGCACTGATTGTTCTGACCGCCGGTTACGATGGCTTAACGACGGTATATACTCACGGTGTATATCATTATAATTATTATTAAAAAATATTTTAAGAGGGAGCCCAGTTCGCCATAGCGGATTTCAATGAGGCCCTCAAAATTAGCAATGTATGAAATAAGTAATCACATAATTGATAAGTAAAAGCTCACAGTGGAAATTATGAAATTTTTAAAATATGACATGAACAGAAAATAATAAAATCGATGAGCAAGAGATGACACACTAACGCCGATGTAAACTAGCTGTGCCTAGTTAAATTTAGAACATAGCTAGCAGAGCCGCGCAATCAAATTCAATATACGTAAGCGTGCTCAAAATCCCGATAGTGCACGCTGATAGCGTCAGCAAATCGCTTCGCAAGAAAAAATCGAGGAGCCTACAAGTATTCTACATAGAGAAAAACGTTTCCAGCCGTTACTAATATTCTCCTGAATGATTCACTTAGTGAAGCACTGATCAAAGAAAAATCGATTTACGTAGGCAGTACATACAAAATGTCCCAAAACGTTTCTTCCAATCCTTGGGTTTCACCCACGTGACCAATACCTTAGCAACGATTACTATCCGCCATCTTGGTGTCCCTCGAGCGTAAACAAACCGTATCTAACGAAGAGTTCATGTGAGAAAGAAGGGATGGTTTTATGCATTGTTGTTGGCTGTTCGAGCAAAAGTGGAAAGCATAAAGACTAAGGATTTTTTCGTATAATAATTTAATAATTTTGTTATTTCTATAGCACAAAATTCATTAGATATATGATCTAATGCGCTACACCTAAGATCATTACAAATCAAGGGGAAGAACAGGAGGAACTAGAAGTTGTTGTATGGTTCGAGGCTTGCGGCTGTTGTAGATCCTCGATTTTTTGGTCGAGCTTTTCTTTGAGCTTCTTAGCCGATGAGAAATCGATGTCTTTAGCCCTCGCATACGGCACTTCATTGACATATGTCGGCAAAATCCATGAGCATTTTACTGAGTGCAAGCAAGCTTGGGGTGTCACGAAAACTCACACCCCGAAAACTCAGACCTCAGACCCCTCGAAAATTCAAGAGATAAACTCGACTCATGATCACTCCTGGTAATGCCACGTGTATTTTGACCTTTTGGGTCTTGATCCAACTGAGGCAGCAAAAACAAGGCCGCAAGTTGCACGTTTCGCAAAGTCGTCCGATAGTTGAGTATTAAAACATTTTAGAGTGACAGAAGACTTCATTTAGCTTAGATTTCCTCCATTTTTTCCGTTAAAATTGAGCTTTTCATTCACAGTTAACTGGATCAAATGCGCTCGCTCCAACACCAAAGTATTAAAATGTGGCGTGATTTTGACGAGCCGATAGGGACGTTTGTTTACTTTTTTGTATTTCGTCGCACAGATCCTTGATGTCGCCATGTTAAAATTCTTAAATATTTCGCGATAATAATGGATACAGAGACTCGGCCCACCAGTCCCAAAACGAAGAAGATTTTGCGACCCTTGGGCTAGAGTTCTTAAATGAGGCAGAAAGAGAAAAACAACGGGAAAGAAGACTCGGCATCAGCGCCGTCACGATTCGCTTCACTGAAGAATCACTCTTGATATTGTTATCCGACTTTCGCGTCGGATTTGTTGCATTATTCCACCGGTTATGTTATAAAACAATAGGTTCATGCTTTATGCTATGCACTATCGAATTATGGAGCACTTCGGAAGCTTGGAGAACACTTCGAGGGATCTGAGTTTTCGGTGACTGAGTTTTCGTGACACCCAGCGAGCTTGCCATGAATTCGAGTAGTTGCCTCTAACATAAAATAAAACACTTGCGATATGTGAGCATGACTCAGCCAGTCCAGCTTTGCATCCCCAAGCAATAGGCTGACAAAAAAGTCCCATCGTTTTCGGAAATGACCCAAATGTTCACTAAAGGATCATTCATATGCTGTGAATGCCAAACTCGTGCTCTCACGACATACTTGCCGGCGATTACTTTGCCTACCTACAACTGAGGTTACAAATCCCGACACCATTTGATTAAACGCCTCTAGACTCTTGAACGCCTTGAACTGCTTCTTGGTGTAGAAGCTGGTCTCAAGAACGAGGTAACTCAGCAAGTCCGACACTTCCACAGGAGGCAAGCATGTTGGACTGAACTTCTCGGCTGGTATGCTTGCAGGGTCAATCCCGATAACCGAGATCTTTTGCAAACATCTTTCCTTCCAACTCTCTAAGCTTTCAGCATACTCAGAGAGCACTGGGATACCTTAAGATGAATGCCAGATACTTTTATCGCTTTTTTCTTTCTGGATATTCATGTAGTTGGCGAAATAATACGGCGATAAGAGAGAGGGCTTCACTAGAGAAATCGACTAATTATTCATAAATTTGACACCCAAGGGACACCAACATGGCGGACACTAACTTCAGCAAAGCTTGTGACGTCACCTGAAACCCAAGAATACAAAGTTCACCCCCACCGATTGAAGACATAGGGCCACTTCTTGCCTTCTTGGTACCTATACTCAGCTTAACAAAGTAAATTTAGGTAAGAGCCATAATTGGGACAGAGACGGAAACGCCCAGTCAGGCCCTTGGGATATGTGAATTTCACTAAAGTTATTTAGACCCTTGCATTTATCGGAAGTTGGTTTTCCGAGAGGTCCGCAAACTTCAATCGGTGATGTCAAGAGTAATCCAAGAAAAGATGTCAGAAAAAAATGGCGTCGCGCCTGGAGGTGAGATTTATCGATGAGAGCGATTTTCTTATCCACGGGAAAGGTTTTATCTTAAAAGATGATGGCGATAGTCTATATTGAGAGGTTGATTCCACGATTTCCTTGGAGTAGAATGATTCGCTCGATGAAATATCAGACTTTGAGGAGGAACTGAGGTCCGACGCGGACAGCGATGCTGATAGCGAACTTTCAACTTCAACAAGCGCTACGCACGATAACAGCGACGACAGTGATTTCGGTGCAGGACCTTTGGCACCAAATAAAGGTGGAAGAAAGAAACCTAAAGCGAAAAGCCAACAGAGAGCGGGGAATATTAATCGTAGCGCAAAAAAGTCGAGGTAGCCGAAAGTCGTTCCCGGTACTAGTGAAGCACGACCAGTAATTCTAACAAAAACAAAAACACTAAAAAGTATCAAGCAAATCGCGGCGGGAATCAAAAAAAGAAAGCAACAAAGACGCTGACAAAAAAGGAACTAGACGAAGTTATAATGAAACTAGAGGGTAAACGTCCCATGTGCTGGAATTTCTTATTGGAACAGCTTTGTAAACAACCAGTCATGAAACATTTGAAAACCCATCCAAAGCTTATCGAGGAAATACTCGAGGCTCGCTACAACGAGCTGCGAAATCTGGTGAATCACCTGTTTTCCGTTTACATGGAACATGTATCTGCAGTTGCAGGGGAAGAAAAGAAAGACCGCAAACTTCATTTGACATTGCGCTGGATGAACACTCTAACAAGCTATTTGGAAGGTTCATGAAAAAATTCAGAGGTATGTGCTCCAGTATTTACCGACTTGGCCATTAACCATTCATCCGCTACAATTCGGGCCGTGACAGGAATTGTGCACTCTCTTGTTTGCGACTTCGCCCAGTCCGAATCGTACAATCTTGCTAAGCCTCTGGACTAGGTTCAGCAGAGCATTTTACCAGAGGATGATGTTACTTTGTACAGAATGTCAGGGGCAGCTCTCTGTCAAATGATTAAACTAAGAAAAGATATCCTGTCAGAAAAGAAAGGCAAGAGAATGGTCACTTCGCAAAGCAGGATTAACATGGAGCTTTAACTGGATATTTTGGAGAAACTTAAAGAATCTGACAAAAACAGTCTTTCTCAGGCTCTAAAACTGCTTGATGAGGGTAATTTGACTTTTGTGAAGAAGGATTTTCTTAACTTTGTTAGGGATGCTGATTTGACAATCACAGAATACGTGAATGAGAGGAAACTAAACAAGCACAAAACAATTTTTTGGAAGTAGTTCACTTTAATGTGTCTAATGATGAGCAATAGTTAAAATCTCTCAAATGGTCAATAGGAAAAAGTGGAGCATTAACTACAACTTATCCTTTTTCTGTAATTAATAAGATATACCGTGATATACTTCACAAACTATGTAACACAAGAACAAAAGAGTTCTTCAGAGGAAAATTTGAGAAGGAGTTGGCCAAAATCTGGTAAAGTTGTTGAAGCTGGTCAGTCACTGAGAGACAACCTAAAGACATTTAGTATTACTAAAAAAAGGTAGACTCTATTAATTTTCATGTAAGATGTATGGAACTCGGAGACATTATGTAATCACACAGGTCAGGACAAAACATATTTTAAGGTTAGAGAAATTTTGAGGGCTAAAGAAAACAAACTTATACGGGAAGCCTGGCCCTAATTTCTAACCCCAAAAACATTTACGCTCTTTACTTCAGTTTTTAAGGTAAGTATCTCTAGTAGAACTTAATTTTCTTTCAGTCAGTTCAGTTATGTGATGCTCCCGATCTGCATGTGTGATCTACATTGAAAAATTCCCTTCTTTAACACCTGTCACATTCTACCCAGCCACCAGGGGCTACAATTTGCCTGTATGAGCTTTGGCATACCTGTGAAAAAATTCTCTTTTTGCAAGCCAAGTCATACAGCAAAAATGTAATTGCTTGCAGGGCAAGCAATACATGACCCTTAAAAACTCTTATATGTTAAGTTTAATGTACTGTTATCCCCATTCACTAAAGTCAAAGAACTTGGATTAACTTTTATGGCAAAAGGCCTACGTGCAATCATAAGAAACAAATGTAAGAGTGCGCAGGCCTAGATTTTCATTGAATAATTTTTGCATCTCCCCTGAGTACCAATTTACAATATCACGACAGCTACCCTGTCCATGGGGTACATAGCCTACCATGACTCCACGCTGGCCATGGGAATGGGAATCTACAATTGCAATGGCTTCTGTCTCCCAAATTAGAACTGCCACAGTGCGGAGGCTAGAGGTCATAACAGCCACTTGCTTCTGTTGCCGGCTTGCCCTTGCTTGCAAAGTGGTGATCAGAGGTGAAAAATCTCCTGATTGCAAATCAAACCCAATGGCTTGATCATAACTTGAAATATGAAAATCATCTCCACAGCTCTCCACAGCATCTTCTATGTCAAGATTTCTAGCCTCTCCATCAAACAGCAGATCATGCAGAACATTTCCTTCAAACATTGCCTGAGCCATTACTTCAAACCACTGACTAGGTAGGGTGCTTGCAGTTAACTCTGGCAGACCATGTTTGCCAAACTGAAAGCCAAACAGCGAGGCAATCAGGGTACATGCATTACTTCCTTGACGGCCACCAACAGTTGACTGGCTAAGGTTACCAGAAAGAGAAAACTGCTTTTAAACCAGTGACGCCAAAAGGATCGTACACCAGACGAACTGAGTAAGTTGAAATAAGGTGAAATAAGGACCAATAACATGAAACTTTGACGATTAATCTCTCCACAAAAATTGAAGGATATATAAGATTTTCTGTAGATCATAATCCCCTCCAACACTCATATACACATCATGTTGCCAAGGCAATTCCTCTGGACTCATAGCATAGCCCCTAATGGTCCCATTCATTGAATTCCAAACAATCTTTGACTGCACCTGTGTTTCAAGTAAAGTAAATGCTTCCAGGTAAAATAAACTAAATTAATTATTGCAACATTTTTGAAGTAACTGTTAAATTGTTTGCACTAAAGATGATTGCACTAAAGCAATGACTTAATTTTTTGTTCTGTCCTGTGTTTAACTTTTGCCAATTTGGACATCCAGAAATTCATAGTTTTAATTTTCCACACTTACTTAGCTGACCTTTACAAGTGTAAAGATTATCTACTGTATAAAATGTTTCTTTAAATAAAGCCTGATATAATTATAAGAAAGAACGAAAGAAAAAGACCCAGAAATACATGAACCAGCAGCTATATTTGTTGATTTATTTATTTTTATATTGAGACTTTATTATGGTTGCTTTTACTGGCCTTTGTCTCATCAAAAACCAGGACAATGCCCAATGGTCTTTTCTTTCCTGTATCAACCTGTATTTTGGTGAAATTTTCATATTCTTGCCTTTGATGAGCAATGTAGTCTTCATGGATCCAAGGCCCATCAGCATTTTTGCTAATGATACGTTGAAGATATTTGGTGCACGGTACTTGCTGGATGCCTAGGTCTCGAACAGCACGAAATGCTACTGGACTTCTGGCATAGATAGCAAGAGCTATTAAATAAAAGAAGTGAAACTACACAAAATCATTTATGTACAGTACATTAAATTGTATAAAACAAAAATTATATGGTCTCCTTGTCCCTTTTACATGTAAATCAAGAAATAGACCAAGAGTTTTTTTCTGTGTTATGACACATTGTCAAGCAATTTTTTTTGGTTGTTGTTCTGATATTTGGACTATTGTATACAGGGCAACCCTATACTAGTAAATTCATGCCTTTGATGCATGTTTCTGGCAAAAATTTCTCTGGAAAAGCATATGAAAATTAATTAAATAAAAAACTTATCAACTCTTATCGTAGCAGACGACCACTTATTACTTTGTCTTCCAGTTTCTAGAAGAAAGAGAAAGAACTGACTCGATGGGGACTGACATAAACAGAAAAAAATTATTTATGCACATGGCCGACTTGTAAATAACCGGATAGCGAACGAATATTATTTTCTTAAAATCGAAAAAGAACACTCTCCTTTAGACAGATACATTTATTTATTGCCAGTCTTCATTCATCGTACATAGTCTATATAGATATAGTTAAGGCAAAAGGAAACGCAGCGAGCTCTTATGAGCGTTTGTTAAGGTTCTGACCAATGATTTCAATTTAAAAGGGTGGCATAATGAGTATCACTTTACTTGTTACTTAACTGGTATCAAAGAGTATTTTTCACTGATTGTACATTTGTACATGTGCGTTCATTTGTCTTACAAACTACCTGCTTTACTACCACACTTTGTTTTTAAAATAGTATGAAAGAAATACGACTCTTTGAGTATCATACCGTAACTCTGGTGAAATATGGTAATAAATGATGTTTACTTTGTGTTTTTGAAAAAAAGGAAACTGAAACTTCTCGACTTACCATTCTTGGCCTGGTCCTTGAAAAATGATTCCTTCTCCATCTGCCACATTTCACGGATAACCGCTCTAGTACCGGGCTTGTGATTGTCAGCCTCTTCCACTACTTTCGCTAAACGTTCTTGTCCTTCATTGCACTATTCAATTGTCTGAACTAGTTTCACCAGCTCGCTATTCTGTTGTTGGTTGACTGTCTCAGATGTTTTACTGATCATTCGCTCCGCAATTCTTATCAAATTCTTTCGCTCTTTTCGAACGTTCTCATGCCTCAATATTTGGCTTCCGGGCTCAAGCAGGACAATCTAACTTTGGACGACGCCTGCTGTCTTTCATTGCGCTCTTCTTCTAGCAAGCTCGTTCTTCTGTCACGAACAACAAGCATTTGTCTCCTCGCAAGTCTACACTCGCTGCATATGTCGCACATTTCGTCGGCCAAATCCAGCTTCCTCGGTTTGTGCCACAACTTGCACTTTCTAGCACTGATGTGTCTCCAAGGCCAAAGCTCTTCTTTCACGTTTGATGGTTGAATGCGAATATCCGCGAAGATAGCATCGTAGTCTGAAATTCTAGGGCAAATAACAAAACCTGAATGTGGTCGAAGAACCTCAATCACTCGCTCCACAGACAATCGATCGTTCAAGTCAACTTGACCCTCGTCGACAGTTTTATGTATGAATACCTGTAATTTGTAATGCCCTGATGGACACAAAAGTAATCTTACTGGATGGTACGTGCCAAGTTTTTCACTGAAGGTCCTCTCCTTGCGAGGATAGACGCTGAGAGCTGCACTTTGGTGATGGCCGGATATCGCTTCCATTTCACAGTGCAGCGAAGCGTCAAGTTGATAGACCTCTTCCTCCAGCTTTTTTAATATCTGCACTTCTTTGGAGGTCCTGAGTTCCCGAAGATACTGCTCTTGGGATAATTCCTTGGCTTTCTTCTGTTTCTTTTCAAGAAGACCTCTTAAAGCTTTAAACGCGAGACGCGGACTTCTTCTCACGGCTTTCCCGCCGAAGGAAACAGAATTGGAGTCTTCTGCGGAAGAAAAAACCTCGCTTATCTTGCGCTTACGAGTAGGACCGCTTTCTGCAACTTCTTTTTGTGGAACGCACTCACCAGGCCCTTCAAGAGACTCATCCGGTATATTTATGCCGAAATCCAGACGCCTGTAAATCGCGGTCGAATACAAGGTCATGTTGAATATTCAACAGTCGCCATTACAATGTATATTATAAATATAGGGGCTGGCGCGCCTCAATTAAGATGTGCGGACGTCCCAGGAATTAGACCTCCGTTTAATTGTAACTCTAGAAATAACTTTAGTGAAATTCACATATCCCGGCCACGCCCTCAGATTCGCTCTCTGTCCCAATTATTGGCTCTTGATTTAGAGAAAGATAAACCTGAAGTCAAAGTAATGTTTTCGAAAACAAAACATTATACCAATCATCCCACTTCACCAAGAAGCAAACTGAAATCTCTGGAACGCCGATTGAATGGTGGAGAAATACAATGAACTGACTAGAAAAAGTGGGCCTTTAGTGTTTCACATGGAATATTAAAATTTTTTCTGCGAAAGACTGTTGATGTCATTACGGTGGTTCTTCATGTTGCTTTGGGAACCAGCTCCTGTGAAACTACAAAGGAAACTGTTAATGTTTCGTAAGGTGGTACTGAATTGAATATTAATTTTTATCTTTTCTTTTGGAGGAAATTAAAAGACAGATATTTTGAAAATATCAAAATACGAGAAAGTGGTGGACTGCTTTCTCTTCTCTTTTTCACCAAATTTTTATTGCCGGGTTGGGAAAAAAATAGGCACAAAATAAGAAGGATTTTAATCGGTTGGTTAGTCTGTGGTAATGAGATGCAGGTTCAGTTACACCAAACTTTATCGCCACACTGTTTGTGTATTTTTCCACAATAACCCAAAAGGGAAGCTTAAATTTAATAATTTCTTATTACAGCCAAGCGATAAGTAAGGATATCTAATAAAAGCTAAGGAAATGTTCAAAGTTATTACCTTTCTGAAGTTGTTAGAGTCCGTGAAAGATTTGTCCGGATTTGAAGCGTAAGTTTTGTTTTCAAAGCCTTGAAAACCATAACAATGAAAATATCCTTACCGCTTAGTAATGCGTTTGAATGATTTATTGAACATTGTCTATGGTTCTGAAAAGATTAAGACTCCCGCAAGACCGGGCAATATTACTGTTGTCGGTTAACAGTCAGAAGCGATGAAACCAAGAAAGGAAATCAACATAAACTTAAGATCTTAAATGCTCGGAAAATATCTTTATCCTTCAATGCTCAAATGAAAGCGTAAGGAGCAATATAATTGTTATAAATTTGAACCGCAGTACAGACAAGCATCAGTGAACTGAGGCGACAAACTGCTAGCTAACTAAAGATAATTCAACTACGCACGGAAAGATAATAGGGAGATTTTTTATATCCGGGTTGATGGTTTGGTCAATTAAGTGACAGCTTGAGGATAGTCTTTATCACAACACTGAATGGTATTATAAATCGAATTGTTTTGCAACACATCTCTGATTCGTTTGAATAACTGAACTTTACACTTTCTCTTGAGACTTTAATTTCATGCCAAACGCTGATACATTAAATTAAGAGAGAAAAGTTTACATCCTTAAGCTGAAGTTAATTTCATAGCGTCATTAGAGACAATATTTTCTATGGAGTCAATCATTAGCATTGTTGAGATAACGTGATTTCAACTGTGCGTTTCCGTTTGATAAGCTAATTCAAGAAATCATTGTTTTAGAATTAAGGACAGGTTTCAATTACTGGGTAAAAGAATAGCACATAGAATCGTATTTTTCATAAACGCATGTGAGAAACTGGCGAATACGATAACCTATAGTCAGTACTGTTTAGATATCTTAAACCGGCGTTGTAGGTAATCATTCGATGTTTGCCTACTGGGCAGAATTAAGTTATCTCTGTTGGATCGTACTCATTTACGAGCTCAAAGGAGGCTTATATTGTTGAAAAGACGTGACTGGTACTCCTCAGAGACATGTAAGAAAGTAAAACGCTGCAAAAGGAAATTGGCAAGAGACTAGGAATGGTGTTGCAGAGGAAGAAATCATTTCACCATGAGTCAGAGTTGGCACCTCATAATGAAAAACACCTTCTGTCCCATTCTGAACTACCAGACTGGCCTTGCGGAAATTAATTTCATCCAGTTTCCACAGACCACCTGTGCCATGTTTTACTGCATGCTTTAAGAGTATCTATAAACTTCACAGTGAAACGGGTAATATTTGGACTCATTTGATTGGTTTTATCGTGTTTGTGTGTAATACATCGTACATGCTTGTGCGATCCGTCACTGTCGCTACTCCAATCCCTGGAGACTGGCACGAAATACTTGTCTTTAGCTGCTTCTTTGTCGGTGCAATCTTGTGTTTGGGAGTTTCCTGGATTTTTCACACTGTTTACTGCCATTCCGGCAAAGACGGTCCTCAAGATCATTTTTCGAAGGTAAGGTTGCCTGTATTTCTGTAGCTTAAAGTGCTACTGAAACGAAATTTTCGTATCTGAAATATTTGCTCTAACCTGTAGTTTTGAATATGCTGATCATCATGAGATAATTTGCTTTGGCCAAAAAGAAGCGAAAGATATATTTTTTAACCGTTCAAATCAAAAATTTTACACAAAACCATGTCCGGGCCCTGGTACCGAGCGAAATGGATTGATGACGTCACTGGTTGTGTTCAGTCCGATAGCGTGGTTTATTTCACTCACTGTTTGTTTGTATTCGGGGGCGAAGGAGATAGCAGACATTGAAGTTTTGTCAAGTGAATCTTCTTCTGAACGAAGCGAAGTTGTCTCCAGTAGCGAGGAGGAAGATGGTGGCGTAAAATAGGGTTGACAGGCCTACACGACTCCCAAGCATGTGTTTAGAGTAGCCTATTCAAAGTCTAGCCCTCACGATTATGTCTTTGAGCGACCGCCCTCTTTTGTAAGGTACGAGCGGCGGATTTTTGTATAGTTCGCTCAGTAGTGGTTGTGTTTCTATTAAATGCCAGTTTTTCATGAGAATTTGCTGAGTACGCACATCAGGGATTGCGTCTTTTTCGAATCGTTCGCCTTTGTAGATGTACAGCTATTTTTTTTACTGTCTCGATCGTTAAGTTGTCTGGATTGCTTTCAGCTTGCGCCACGCGCGCTGATTCGATCGTACTACAGTTCTTAGTGTTCAGTGTTCCAGCCGTTTTGGCTCGTTTTCTTTTCTTTATTTCGGTATTAAAACGACCCATTTCACGTTCATAGAAGCACATGATCGCCTTTACTGTTTCTTGCTCCGCGTTGTTGAGGATTTGCGTTATCTCATTTTTTAAATCCTCGTCTGCTCTTATTTTGGCCCTCGCCCCATATTGTAGGGATTCTGGGCATGTTCTGCTAGGCATTTGGTACAGAAGGATTTGTTCGTTATCCTCAGACTTGCCGAGTAGATCATCTTCAGTGGCGGTGTCTTATGAGGCTTCCATGTTTTCTTCATTCTCTGAATGGCATTGCTTTGGCCCGGGGCGTTTAGTAGCCCATCTGCCGTTATAATGTCTTTCGAAATTTTCTGTTGATGGTCAGGCAAGACCGCGGTTTCGATCCTAATCTTGTGGATCTCGTCAGTTGCCGATTAACTAAATAGACTGGTAGAGATTCGTTCTCGGTATCAGTCGGGAATTTTGCTTCCTATCCAGGCGAACCCCTCGCAGATAGCCAAGATGCCGATGTGGCCGCCGATGAATAAGACGAGGATGGCATTTTGCCCGAAATCCTCTTTTTCGGCCTCCCAACATGCAAGCCACACTCCATGCTTTTACCCTTCTTTCACAGAAGTACACTTCCAGTGACGTCACACGGCTGTTTTGGCCGCGCCAAGATGGCCGCCAATTTTGATCTCAGCCGGTCAACTTCGAAGGCTTAAAAATGTACTTTCCGGTATGCGTTGGCCCAAAAAAAGTACACAGCGTTTGCAAATAACGTTCAAACTCTATTATATTGCAAAAATCTCGGATATGAAAATTACGTTTCAGTAGCACTTTAACATGTCATATTTTTCCACGCTGAGGAATGGCGTAGTCACTCGGAGGCTTGAACTGGGTTCATTCGTAAATTTTGTCTTAATGGAGTCTCGATTATATCCGCGCTTCTTAAATAAAAAGAATGTTAAAGGAAATGAGCGAAAAAAAAAAAGCCAGCGTGCAATAAAGTTAATATTTGGATATATCAACAAAGTTGAAATGGTAAATTGGCCACCGTAATGATTACAAAAGCTGACGTTTCGAGCGTTAGCCCTTCGTCGGAGCGAAGGGCTAACGACGAAGGGCTAACGCTCGAAACGTCAGCTTTTGTAATCATTACGGTGGCCAATTTACCATTTCAACTTTGTTGATATATCCAAATTATTTCGTTACTCCCACCGACGCAGCCCCAAACAGTTTCTTTCGAAACTATCAGCCTTTATGCAATAAAGTTAGTCACACAATTGTTACATTATTCATCCGCTCATTCGGTTCGGTCAGTTAGTCCGTCAATCTCCGTCTGACAGCAGTTAGTCAGTCATTCAATCAGTTAACGAATCGGTCAAATAAAATCTCCTTTTCATTCGGTCGGTGAGTCAGTCAGTAATATAGTCAGTCAGTCAGTCAGTCAATTAGTCAGTCAGTCAGTCAGTCAGTCAACCAGCGGTCAATCAATCAGTCAGTCAATCAATCAGTCAGTCAGTCAGTCAGTAAGCCAGTCAGTCAGTCCTAAAGTCAGTCAGCCCTTCAGTCAGTCAGCAAGTCATACTATCGTTTACTCAGCTTTTCAGCCAGGTGATCATTTAGCAGGCTACATAGTCAACCGGCTGTTTCACAGGTCTACAAATCAGTTGTTAGTTAGTTACCCTGTCCAGCTAGTGCACCATTTCCTTCCTTAGTTTCTACGAGAAAGTCTAAGATGATGTACTCACGAAATTACATACATACATACATACATACATACATACATACATACATTTTATTAAACACATCCCCTTCTGGGGCTTTTCAGTCAACAATTACATAATTTACATACTTGGTACTATACATACAAAACTAACTAATAACCCGATATATACAATATAAGTTACTTATAACTTAAAAATAGAATGCTTATTTAAATAAAGAGTCATTCAAGAGTTACCTTTTCAAAGCTCTCTTAAAAGAAGCTGGTTTTTCATATAGTTTCAATCTTGAGTCAAGTTTACTCCAGATGGCTACACTTCTATGATTAAAGATCCTCTGAACCGTTGTAGTTTTAAAAAGAGGAATGTTAAGTTGTTGAAAGTTCCTAGTTATACGCCCAGATACGCTGCCTCTTGTTACAAGCTCGGATGTTAAATATTCAAGCGATTGGTTCATTATACATTTAAATGATAAGTTAACATCACGATAGTACAGGATTGTTTTTACCGGTAGCCAGCGTAGATTCCTTAATGTGGAAGAAATGCGATCATACTTCTTTACATTGCAAATAATTCGGGCGGCAAAATTTTGAACATATTGTAGCTTATGAACATTACAAGCTGATATGGACAACCATACTGACGAACAGTAGTACATCTTACTAAAAGCAACTGCGTTAATTATAGTTTCAAGCAGATCTTTGATAAAAGCGAATCTAATGCGGCTTAGTTGGGATACTTTCGAGGATGAGGCAGTCGCAGAGATATGATTATCAAAGGATAGTGTGGGATCGAAACTGACACCAAGGTCTCTGACTGTTGTGAGCTGGGATGATTTCCTTTCCAAGCAGGGACAATTTAAAGTCTGGCACTTCAAGAGACATTCTTCGACTGCCAAAGACCATCAGTTTAGTCTTCTCAGGATTAAGCATTAAGCAGTTGTCGAAACACCAATCGCGTATCCGTTGCAGAGCAGAGTTCACTCTTTCTATAGCTTGAATAGAATCATTCGCAATAAAGGATAATAGAAGCTTTTTGTCATCCACATAGCATTCAGTTAGAAAACAATGACTAATTCACATAATCAACTCAGCTGACAAAATCAAATCTTGTAATACCTCCTGCCAACGCAGCGCCACAGCTTCTTTAGAAACCGTTACTCCTCTAGTTTATATTCAGTTTCAGAGCCACCAGATCTTCCATTTGCTTGTCCTGGCCGCAGCGTTTGTTTATTTGTAAGGAATTTGTCAAATGGCACGGTACAGATTTGAAAAGGGACCTTCATGCGAAAGTTGAACTTTGTCAGAATCATTCTTTCCATTCAGAAGTGCACATATCTTGCTATGAGAGGACACGTATGAGTACTAGAGTGCCTTGTTGTCGAGAACACGTACGAGTGCTAGGGTGCCTTGTTGTTTGAAGAGGAGGTCTGGGTCATAGTCGTAGAACGTCGCCTACAGGTCTCTCCAAACCGTCTTCACGCTCAGCGAGCGCAAATACATTTTGACCTCATTTAAGAGCAAATCAATGGAAAAGCGTTTGAGTGAAAAGTTCCAGTAACTATTAACATCAGGGAAGACACTGCACAACTCAGTTTGAAGTGATGCGTGCGAAAGAACAGCTTGAATAGAGAGTCGAGTTCAATTTTTGCATTTAAGTATTATTAATATAGTGTAAAGAGGATACAAAGGTGATTTTGTATAACGCCACTATGGGGGCGTTACGCTTGCGCATTTCTCATGCGCAGGATCCTGAAGACTTTCGCGCTTGTATATATCTTCTTTTCCAATTGCTGGATTTCTCTGCAAAACTGATTTTACAATCGCCTAAGATACGTAGGGTAACATGTTGAGGTTGCTCTGGCTATTTATAGAGTATTATTCATTCCTTTTTCGACGATTTGCGACAATTTCACATTGAATTCTTATTATGATAAAATAATCAAGCTAAGCTTTATTTTGAGCGAGTCTGTAGATCCTCGTAACGTTTTTGTCTTTTAACTGGTCACTGTGGAAGTGGAACACATATGAAGCATGTCTATTTGATATCAATTTTATTGAATCTGTTTACATTGCTATTTAGAACTATACTTTTTAAGGTGAAGAATGTCTTTCTTCACATTTAGTTTACTTTTCATCCACCTATACGCACACACCGGAATAAGAGAATGACAAGTTAAGTGTAACTCACGGTAAATCAAGGACGGCGGAGCCGAAGCGATGGGGCTCCGACTGTAACTTCCCCAATAACATGCAAAAATATGGTAAATTCTCGGGAAAATTGCCCCCATATCTCTATGCTGCGTCCAATTGCACTTGTTCAAGACTTTCTGCAGATGAGAAATAAAAATTTTTTTGCATTGTTGTCCGTGTATGTACAACGTTGTGGTAGAAATGCAATGTTTTAGTGTAGTGCATTGGTTTCTTGCGCACGGACGCAAAATGTATTCGTTTTGGTACATTTCGTTCTGGACACATGTTGGGTGTGTGTGTAGTTTGGCCCTCTATGAACTACTTATCGCTTGATCTCTTTTGATAACTTCCTAAAAAGTAAACCGCGATCTGTACACGAATTATTTCAATAATATTTTGCTTTCCTTATTGGTATGATGTGATTTTTAATAAAAGATTAATTGCAAGATGTTTGCGAAGAGGTGTAGGGTGGAGGAAAGACCCAGAATGCTAGGGCATGACTTGGTGCCCATGGTTCTCCCATGGGTATAGGGGAATCCTTGTTTACAATATTTGCCTCATTAGCATAAGCAATTCAGTTTCTGATGGAGCTAAAAATAAATCAGTTCTGAATATCGAAAGGTCAAAGTACGATTAACTCGGCCAATGAATACGAGCCTGATGCATTGAATATTTTCTGTGCAACACGGGTTTAAAAACTCAAAATTTTACATAGAATGTAAGAGCTCATTAGCGCTTTTGCCACCCAGAAATTTTGCAGTTTTTGATGGACTATTTCTCCTAGAATATTACACCCAAAGAGCTAAAAATTTCACCATGTCCTAAGCTTTTCTAGCTCTTTAGCTGCCTGAAGTCAATTTATATCGAACATGCTTCTTTTTTTAGGCAAAGCCGTATGCAAATGAGCAGAAATGTCGACAATGACGTCAGCATGAATCCGCTATACAGAAGTCTCGCGTAAGGTTTCTCCTGTGGCAATCATGTGGCTGTAAGGAATTTTTGCTCCGTCTTCCGTGTTCATGCATAAATCCTTGTCATCTTTAGCAAGCGCAGTAGTCCTGATTCTGATCGTTATTTGAAGAGGTGTGCTTGTAATATTCCGTCAAAAGAGGGAATTTTTGGGAAAAAAATTATCACCATATAAAAGAAATCGGCTAAATTCAAGTAAATAAACCATGCCGTAACACCTAAACCATTGAGGTTTTTCCACACATCAAAGAAGGCAATCTCCTAGTGCTTCTGGGATCGTTTGCGCGTCAGTCTAAATGGCGCCTGATCATGAAGGTACACGCTGTTATGGCTAGATACTGATAATCTCGGCTATTACAGCTCTTAAGTATCTTCTGACACCTCACGTTTTGAAGCTGCTTTGCGTCGAAAGCAGCGAGTGGGATAGCATGTCTACGAAGTATTACCAAAAGAACGTGAAACGTACACGAGGGGTTACTTGGCGCTTCGCTCGCTTGTTGGGAACAATTCAGCTTGTGTTGATGCGGGAAGCAGACAGCTTACGATCACAAGTAAGGCTCCTAACATGTATTATAACCACACTTCAAGTAAAATACGCAGTAATGGTAAAGTGTTGATTTCTAAAGATATATGCCTCTTGACATTGCAGCAAAAAGTGCCAAAGATCGATCAATGCGGTACTTCTTTTGTGGACGCGCTCTAGTGCCTCGTTCTTTTGCATTTAAAAGAAAGCCCCATGCGATTAAAACGATAAGTAGACGTTACTTAAGATGAGAGATGTAATTTTACTCGCTAGGACTTCCAGAGTGCAAGTTAACTTTGTCTGAAGCAATAGTAGCCCAATCAAGAAATTCAAGGGTGCGACATCTATAATTTAATGGCGACCACCGATTAATCTTATATACGGCATGGCTTTAAAAACTTTTAATGTTTCCATCTTTTTACTCGTGTTCAATTGACCTGAATTTGCAGTGAATGGCTTAAACCAGGGAATAGCAGTCAGTGGTTTAGGACATTTGAAATAAGAGTCAACTGGCTCTTCCTTTCACTCAAATCTTTAAGGGATTGGTTGCCATCACCCATAAGAGTCTATTCCAGAGCCCCCGTTATTCAGATGATAACGCTTCATACTTTTATTATGCAACTGTCGAAAATTGTTATTTTGGATTTACTGTCTAGAACCTCCTCTGGCTCTTTCAACACACTTGAGTCTCCACAAAATGACCATGCTTAGGTTTCCGTGGATTAAAAATTACTAAGAATAGGAAGTTTGGGATTAGGAAGAAGAAAACAAAAAAGACACCTTTTGATCAAACTGTGATATTCTTACTTTATTAAAACACAGGAATCTTTTGTAAATAATTGAATTGAGGGGAAAACATACCACAACATTTTAACTCAGCAAGAATGAGATTTTAACTTAAAGAGAACTGGAAAAAATTATGTACTTAAGAACTTAGGTGCAAATTTCCTTCAAAGAATTGGAAACAGTATTAAAAGATTTACAAGTAATGACTCAAAAAGTTTCAAATTGATGAAAAACACAGAAGTGAATTTGAGACAACTCAAACATTCCACCTTATTCCTAAATAGGAACCTTAACTCAGCCTGAAATCAATGCCTGCCTGCCTGCCCACCAAAACTCCAGCCAAACACTTACCCACCATCTCCAAACACCATAACAACCACCCTATTCCTCTTTACCCAAGTTAAAACCCTCACCCTAGCCTGTAACCCTCCCTGTCTCTAACCCAAACCCATTTAATCCCAACCCATCCCAACATTTTACCTCCTCAACCTCCCATGATCCTTTTCAGTCATAGCCGCATTTGTAAACCCCTACCCACAATAGTAGCCCTCCCTCCGTCCCAATCTGTCTCTTAGTCCTTACCATCACCACCACTCCACCACCCATACCTTCCACCCAAAACATTTGAGTTATCTCAAACCTACTTTGCTTTGACATCAGTCCGTTATATGGGAACAACATTCTAAATTTCCTCCTGAATGTCTGACAACCTCTAAATTAGTGTAATATGATATGATATATTCAAAAATACAGTTCTTTACTTAATATATGCTTTTTTGGATCTAACTACATGCAGAGTTGCTGCAGAAGTCGTTTATTAAACCTTTCCAGCAAGTTTTAGAGTTCAAATAATCTATATAACATGTTGATTGAGAAATCTGAACTTTAACCTCAGCTAAGTACCTCAAGAAAATTGTAATGTGCTAAGACTTGAATCATTTTCCAAAAAAAAAAAAAAAACCTTGTTAATTTTGGATTTTATCTCCTGACCTGAAACACTCAGATTTCTCCTTAAGTAAATAGTGGATTAAAAGGTTAGTTGTTAGATTTTTAAGCTTTAAAGAATATTATGGAGAGCTCAGAATGTTCCAAGTGCAAAATGCCCAAATTTTGGAAATGTCATGTTTTAATTTCCAACACGCCTGATTTTAATTCAAGTCTAAGCGTGTTTTCTTGGACACAAAAAACTATTTTATACCAAGTTAAAGTTTTTGATATTTGTTCATTGTCATTCAGCTAGGTGAAATATGTATTACATCGTACAACATATTGAGAGCATCTAATTAGTTCTTGCAGTATCAATTTTGGATCAAAAATTTTGGCAAGGAAGCTTTTGGTTTTTATTCAAATTTTCCTGGTCAGTGCCTTTGGAAATTTCAAGAAAAAAGTATGAGAATATGCACACTAATGTTAAGGTGTAAGAGGTGATTGCACCATGGCTGGACATGTAAACCCGAAAAAACCCCACATGGGGAGAAAATTAGGACCATGTTCCCCAAACGTGTGCTATGGTGATTAAACCTTCGCGGTTTGAAGGTAGCTTAACAATGTTTTACCCTAAAATGTTTTACTACTGTAATTACACAGCCTTTCTTTGTTAGTGTCCTTTATGAAAATGCCTTATCTCCTTCTTAGGCACCAGTAGTTACATTTGTAGAGGCTGAAAAAAAGAATAAAACAGCAGATAATTTGAATAGTGTTGTGAAGAAAGTAGTGTTAGTTAATTATTGCTAAATTTTTGTAACCTATTTTGAATTATTTGGAATGTTAATTTTGCCAACACTCAAAATTTTCTCACACAGTTATATCTTTTAAATGTACATTTGCTGCTTGGGCTGATGTACTGTATTCAGAGCATCTGCAGATTCTTTGAATTTAAAGTGGAAGAACACACTAACACTCTGTGAAGTGTATGCCAATAATAACAATACCTCAAGGTACTGTGCCAAAATTCTTTTAAATGTTAAAATCACGTTATCTAATTTTTTTTCCTTAAAAATAACATAGCGGCAGTGTAAGGAATAAATGATTTGTTTTGTTTGAAGACGTAGATTTTTGTTAAAGGATGTTACAAGAGTTAGATTTGAAAGTTAGTCCTAAGCAATGAACCTGTATGATTGCTGGATACTTTCTCTGAAATTATTTTGTCTCATGAATAATGATTGTCTCTTCCTTATTCTTAAGGTGCAACAAGTTACATGCTAAGAACTCATAGAGAAAGGACCAACCTTTAAGTTTTCGTTTCCAGCATGGGGCTTTCTAGCTGCTAAGTGTTGAGATTCCAGTGAAATAAACTATCACAAGGTAGTTGGAATCTTAATGTTTAATAGAACGAAGAACTTACAGTGCAAGCGAATCCTAGCACGAGGTAAGACTAACGTGATTGGCTAACAAGAGTCACATGACAACAAGCGATTGCGTGACAATAACGTTACACTAAGGACTGTTTGCTCATGACTGGTCTGATAGGCTGTCAAATGGGTATAACCACAACAAGTATTATATGCCATTTTGGGATTCATGCAGTCTCTATATACTTCAAGAGTGTGATAAGTTTTTTTTTAAGTTCCTTTGCCTAACAACTTCTATCTGACAAGTTTGGGTACTCTCATTACCTGTTTGCTGGATATTGTAGTGATATTATTTGGGAGAGTTATATGTTAATAATTTCCTTGAGGTAACGGGTTCAATGCTGACCTGGATAGGATCTATGAATTCATTCTGGTTTATTTTGGTGCTTTCAAATGATCAGACTTCCTGGAAACTAATTAAAGCCTTCAGGCTGTTCTACATACTGTATTTGTGACAGTTAAGCTTACTTACCTTTTGAAAAGGCTGAGAATGAGTGTCTGAGCTGGAAAAATAATAAGAATTTTTTTGTTTGTTTGTCTGTAGTCTGAATTCCTTTTCCTGTTATTAATCTAGTTGTTTGCCCTGGAAATAAGACTTCAAGCCCCCAATATAAAAATGTTACCATGACTAACCTTGTTTTGATGAGAAATAGACAGAAATAAGAGGCATAACTAGCACTCACCTTTTTTACTGTTAAAAAAAATGTTTGAGAACATACTGGTTAGTAATATGATGAGTTATAGAATATATCAGAGGCATTATTGATACTCACCTTTTTTGCTGTTAAAAAAAAATTTTTGAGAACATACTGTTTAGTAACATGATGGGTTAGAGACTGATATAAGAAGTATTATTGATACTCACCTTTTTTGCTGTTTAAAAAAATGTTTGAGAACATACTGACTAGGAACATGATGGGTTATAGACTGATATAAGAAGTATTATTGATACTCACCTTATTTGCTGTTTAAAAAAATGTTTGAGAACATACTGATTAGGAACATGATGGGTTATAGACTGATATAAGAAGTATCATTGATACTCACCTTTTTTGCTGTTTAAAAAAATGTTTGACAACATACCGATTAGGAACATGATGGGTTATAGACTGATATAAGAAGTATTATTACACGACTCGGGCAGTCAGAGGGCCAATAACTAAAATCAACCACTCAAAATGCTCTATTGCCGATAAATATTCTCTAAGTATTGGACCAGGCACTGTCCCGAATGGTCACGAATGATACCGCACTTGTGGCCCTTTGAACTTTAGTCTTATAATAAATCTCCTATTAACCAAGCCTGCTCAGGACTGTACTGGAAGAATATCGGCCCTTGAGCTTTTCTGTACGGACCTTGCTGCACTCGGTCCGTACTGTCAAGATCTCAGGCTGATATTCTCCCAGTATGGCCCTCGCACTTGGTTAATAAGATATATTTATTGATACTCACCTTATTTGCTGTTTAAAAAAATGTTTGAGAACATACTGATTAGGAACATGATGGGTTATAGACTGATATAAGAAGTATTATTGATACTCACCTTTTTCGCTGTTTAGAAAAATGTTTGAGAACAGACTGATTAGGAACATGATGGGTTATTAAGACTGATATAAGAAGTATTATTGATACTCACCTTTTTTGCTGTTAAAAATAATGTTTGAGAACATACTGATTAATAACTTGATGATTTTCCACTGATATCTGCATGTACATGTAGGAGGCATTAGTAGCACTCACCTTTTTTGCTGTTTGAAGAAATGTTTGTTGACATAGTGGTAAATAACAAGTAAAATGATGTATGTATTTGTAAGAGAATGATGGTGCAACCAAAATAGGCTAGTACACTTATCTTCTCCTGAAAAAAAATGCTAGAAATTAAGTCTCAGCCCCAAATAATGGCACTTACCTTGTTCCTGAAAAAAGTTAGTTGTTAGTAACTATGACTTTCTAAGAAAGTGACACACAGAGAGACAGTCTTTTTTTAATAATTTTTTCTATGAACATCATTCTTAAGTTTTCAATGAATTTGCATGTGTATATTTTGGTGACATTAATTTTTTGTTATGTTATGGAACCATCAATCTTCAGGTCTGCTCCAAAAAATGGGCTCAGAGCTGCTAGAATTAAATCCCTGAAAAGTAAATAAATTAGTAATCTTGTAGTTAAAGTCTGAAGGTAGGTTTCTGAAGAAGAATGACAGACACACAGGTTGTTTCTCTCTACTTTTTTAAAATATTACAATCAGCTGCTTGTTAAATTCTTGCTAAGGGTGGGATGCACTTTAAATTTCCTAAATGAAAAATTAAGCATCTGCAGAAACCTCAAGTGTCAGTAAATGTCAACACCCCGATTGGAACACTCAGGGTGTCCCAGATCAGGTTTAAGAGGTTGGCTAGTTAACGAGTAAGGGTCGTTATCAAGCTCTTAGACAGTAAATTTGATGCCAATTGATGTTGAAATCGAAAGACGCAATGATAGCCATAGTGAATTTCAAACCGAAAGCCGAACTCGGAATAGAATAAAACACACCCACCTGGTGACAACTTGGAGACCTTGCCCTACCTTTGTAAGGGTTGGTTGCTGCACACATCAGGCCTCTGCGATCCAATATGTCAAGAGAAGAGTATTCTATTCCCCAACATTTTGAAGACAGCTTAAAAGCTAAGTTTTTAAGACAATTGCTTTAACGTATGAACCAAAAGCAAATATTTTAACTGGGCCATTTCTTAAGACTAATATGAGGTTTCCTTTCCATTGTGACTCCTCATCTGCTCCATAATGTTAGTTGATGTGTTCTATTTTTGCCCAGAATTTGAACTGACAGCTGTTATGCTATCAAACAATTATACAAGTAGTTTATTGTCTGTCACCTAAGCTGGTGTGTGCAGTTCCCTATTTCCCACTAAATAAAATCTTGTGTCCAAGTCTTGTTATTCTGCATTGGAGCTGATGTAGAGGTCTAAAATTTTCAGTTCTTGCCTCGTAACTTTCAGTGTTTTAGTCTTCCATAGAAGCTGTAAGGAGGGATAAAGGTTCCAGTTCTCCTCCCAGTCTTAAGTCTTGTTGGTCTTCTAAAGGGGAGACGGAAGGACTTATTACACTAGTTCTTGCCTCTTGAGCTTAAGTTTGTTGCCCTCCCAGGGGTTGAAGTGAAGGACTAGGTGGTGCTTGATGGACTTCGTATAGTTGTAGTTGATCCAGAGAAGGGACATGGTGTTTTAAGGGCTGTAGGCTGGTTTATTCTGGGTAGTAAGCAGCTGTATTGTTGTATTTGAAGTTAGCCATTTTCTCTCTAGTTGCAAAAGGCCTAGTAAGATTAAAACTATGCAAAGGTTTAATAAGAGATTTCCTTCTACAGCATGCCAAGTGTACTTGAACTTTTTGCACGTGATTGACTAATTATATAATTTGTTTTTTTTAAAGCTAACTGTTGATAACTTAGTCACTGAGTTTTATAACATAACCAAAGTAAAGCGCGCGCTCTGATTGGTCAATTTAGCGTCCCCCATTTGCCCATGGGTGTACGCTGCTGACGTGAGCAAATGCAAAGACTATTTTTCCGCGCGCGCTTGTTTTTTCTGGTCACGTAAGATTTGTTAACTAAAAGGGAACTCTTTAGCTACAATGTATCAATGTTATGTTATAAAACAAATGGTAAACACCACACCGTACACTATTGAGTTATGAATGCACTTGGGAGGTTTGCTAAGCACTCAAGAAGCTAAAGTCGCTCTCGGCTATCGCCTCGAGCGACTCTTACGCTTCTTTCGTGCTTAGCAACCTCCCGCGTGCATCCATAACTCAATAGCGTACGCTGTGGTGTTTACCATTTGTTAATTCTCTAGTCGCTTAATGCCCCCCAAAAAGCTTGAATTATTTTTTAAAATGAGACCAATACTCCGTCAATCTATTCTGAAAAACTGCCTTTAAATGCTTTGTTAATTAACTTCTTGCAAAATTTACCCCTTAAAGGTATTCAACTGTTTGAAATCTGAATTTTCTATTAGCAGGTAAAATGGTTACAAATATCTTTATGCTTTCGTTATTTTTCACCTGATTTTCCATAGGCTCGTGTTGATGATCTCACTAAAAAGACGACCTGAAAAAACCAAAGCATGCATGCTGTTATGTACACACACAAAGCTACATTCAACTGCAACTTAGCATCTGCAGAAAGAGCTTGAGATGAATAGAGTTGTTTTCTTCATATCTATCTTAACTGGTCCATGATATCAGCTACAGCATCATCTTTCCTGGAATTAGTAACGGTTAGTAATATCATCTTTTATCGAAGTGGAAATGTTAGCTCCCGAAAATGAGCTAGTCTCTGAAAGTGCACTTAAAGTGGTTTCTCAAACAGAGCGAGGGTCATTCAACTGCCAAAAAGCACATTTGCCCCCGAAAATGGACTTCTTCATGCTGTCCCAGAAGAAAAGTTGAGTGCAATTTTGCTTCCAAATGGGCCCAGAAATCCTGAAAAAGATGTTAGTAGCACTTACCTTCTTTCTGGAAAAAAATTTGGTATTAGTCAATGTTATGTTAATTGTACTTTGTAGCCAATTTATTTCAGAGTAAGACACAAAAACACACAGTTTTGCGATTTTTTATTTTTGAAAATGTTACGTGAATCGTTTTATTAGTTAATCGTCTAGGGTAGGATGCGCTTTCCTATATGAAAAATTTAGCATCTGTGGAAACCTCAAGTGTTCTTGTGTCAGTAAATGTTGACATCCCGATTAGAACATTAATGGTGTCCCAGATGGTAGCTAGCTAACGAGTCAAGGTCGTTACCAAGCCTATATACGTTAAATTGGATGCCAATAGGTGTTGAAATCGAAGGCCGGAGTGATAGCCGAAGTGAATTTGAAACTGAAAGCCGAACTCGGAATAAAATAAAACCCACCCACCTGGTGACATCTGGCAGACCTTGCCCTACCTTTCTGTGGGTTGGTTGCTGTGCACATGAGGCTGGGATGTTGAGTGAGGAGTTGATTTTGCAAAATTTGGTGACAGCCTGTAAGCTGACTCGTCAAACAATTGGCTTAATGTATGATTGAAAAGCAGATATTAATACTGGGCCATTTCTTAAAACTATATTATGTTGTCTGCTCTCCATTGTGATTCCTTCTCTGCTCCATGATGTTGGTTGATGTGTTGTATTTTGGACATTAATTGGCCCGCAATTTGGACTGACAGCTATTTTGCTGTCAAAATACAGCATACACTTAGCCTAGTTTATTTTCTCTGTGACCTAAGCTGGTGTGTGCAGTTCCCTATTTCCCACTAAATGAAGCCTTGACAAGCAGCTTCTACTGGAGTTAAACCACTAAACATGATAGAAGTGGCAAATGAGCACACTTCCCAGTTGAATGGCCTAATTTATCCAGTTAAATATATAGTAACTAAATCGATGTCTGGTTGAACCTTTGGCCAAAATGGGTTGCCGCAATAATTTTTACAATATAATTTGGTTGAAAATGCTTCACTAGATTGCAGTCTATGGAATTGCTGCTATCGGGTGAAACATTATAGAATTGGTATTTGAGGCGCTACTAAGCAGGGAGCTCCAGCGCGGAAGAGTGGATGTTGATGTCCATGGTTGAAGAGCCATTGTAGTCCTGGAGGATATGTGCACAGTTGATGCAGTCGTGATGTAGAATCAAGGCCGAAATTGTCTAAAGAAGAATCTTAAGCCGAAACCTAACCTAAGCCGAAAGTACCGGAAAAGGAACCCTATAAAATTAAGGGAAGAAAACAGGGAGGCCCAGCCAACCCCAGGGGACCCAACTAACTCAGCTAACTACATTAAATTAAGCCGAATGAGAAGTCCCCAGACTTCTGTCTGAAATTTAAAATGAGGTTCAACCAGTGCTTTATATTATAGTCCCTCTCGTCCAACCCACAAGGAATTCTCTGACCTGTTGTGTTTGTCTTCCATCAGTGTCTTCTTACTGACTCATTCCCAGATGATCATTAGAGTAAATGCATGTAACAAGATGTAGCAGACATTGGAAAGAAGTGAAGAGAAACTCGATTTGTGGTCTCATCTTCCCAAACAGTCCAATTCCGCACATCTTTGTATTTTCTCCATCAGAATCAATCTGGAAGGAGTCAGCCTTGACTTATTATGTGTTAGCTGGGAAGCAGTGGGAAAAGGAAAGGTGACTGGAACAGACTAGATCAGACTGGACTGGGATGGACTGGAGTGGAGTGGAGTGGACATTTGGAACTGGAAAAGTGGACCAGTTTGTGAGGATTGAGTCAGGAACCGCATGTTATGGCCAGTAGTCAATGGGAGCTGAAAATTGATTAATGAATATATAGAGTTAGTGATATAAACTGTAGTACTGTCATATTTTGATTGCAAGAAATTGTTTGAACATTGGCAATGGGAGGGAGAGCATTAGAGAGAAATTCATGATTAGGGTAGTTTCTAAGGTTTCCTTTACACACTAAATAGAGCATGTCAATTTGTCACACAGGATAAGCAAGGAATGGTCTTTTTAGGAGTAAAAGTCACTCTGAAAACTTCAAGAATGTTGTGAATATGAAAACTTAAAGTTGTAAGGAATTCCTTAGGAATACTTTCATTGGGACACAAATGGAAACTTGACTGGGATCTTCAAAACTCCTTGTTATGCACAAGGGAAGTTTGTCCTGAGAGGCTACCTGTTCAAATACGAGGTTATTTCAGTGCTATAGTCATCTACCCACCTTAAATCTGCTTGTCCAGTGTAGTTTCCTTGTGGCTGACTTTGGGATGTTGTGATGATTGATCCCTTCATGATATGTGTCTGGGCTGTTGACTGTCTTCATCAGCAGCATTAATTTAGGTCTGACATAGTTACAGTTGCACTAGTGCACAGTCTTGCCTAAAGGCTTTTAGCACTTACTTGAATGGGTTTGAATCCCACTGAGACCAAAAGATCTTTAACTTTTCTTTGTTTTTGTTTTTATTGTTGCAACTGTTATGGGTTTGAATCCCACTAAAGTTTTAAGTTATACTCACCTCTGTTGATTTTAGGTCTGTCCTTTGTAATTACAGCAAAGCATGTCTTGTATTAAATTGGATGATCTATTGTAAAGCTGTTAATCAGGCCTTGAAATCTTTTATATTTCTTTATTTGGTGGTTGTTCGGGCCCGGACCTGCAGTGGGAGGATATCACGCCCCCCCGTGAGACTGGACTTGTGATGAGACCACCCTCCTAAGGACATTTTTGTTGTATTAGTATTATGGGATATAGGAACATGTGCTTTTCGCTTGAAGTTAGCAGTCTTTTCGTTGGATTAAAAGGAGTGATTTAAACCGTTGTCAAAAGTTGAAGTTTAATTTAGCAGTCTGAACAAAACATTATGGTCCTTCGGAGCTGGATCTGAGAAACCTTTGGGGAAGCAAAGCACTAAGCAGAAAAGTAAACATCGAGATAAACGATTACAGGATTGAATATGGCAGACAACTGTGCATGGTCAGTGGAGGAAATTGTGAGTGAAATGTCTCTTTCCCAAGTCAAAGCCGAGTTACAAAGGAGAGGATTACCGGCAAAAGGAAAGAAATCAGCTCTCATGGCTCGGCTTATCGTTGCTATAAAACAACAAGAATCTAATCCTCCATCTTTGCAAAACAAAAGTAAGGGATCGACTCATAAAAGTTATAGGCTCTAAACAGGCCTTGCCAGCTGACAACGTGCCTGCAGCATCAACTGGTAAACTTTTGTCGTCACAGTCTCCTAATCATCAGTTAAGTAGTTTTCAGTTGTTAAGAAGGAAAGAAATGATCCTCAAGATGGACATTAATGCTGTGAGACAAGTAATACTTGAGACAAGCAGAAGTCCCAGCAACAACGTCATAAGAATGGAAAATCGTTTTCAAAAGTTGAATGGTTACATAGAGAGTTGCAGTGAGGTAAGAGAGGAAATTATTGCTCTTATTTCTGATGATGAGGTAGCTGAAGAAGCTCAAAGGTGGATTGACTATCGAGTGATTGATAATGCTTTAGACATAGCTCAAGAGTATATATCTATTCAGGAAGTTTCCAAGGTAGACGAACAAACTGCTTCGGGTTCAGCGGAGCACAAACAGTCACATTTAAAATTACCAAAACTTGAGTTACCCAAGTTTGATGAAGATGTTTTAAAATTTCAAATTTTTTTGGGACCAATTCGAGGTTGCTATTCATGATAATGACAATGTGCCAGCTGTTCAAAAGTTCACCTACCTGTGTTCAGTGCTTGAAAGGATTGCTTATAATACAATGGAAGGATTTGAAGTCACTAGTGCTAATTATCAGCATGCTGTTGATGCTCTGAAACATCGCTTTGGTAGGAAAAGAATAATTATTTCATCTCTAGTCAAGTCAATTGTCCAGCTACCAAAGTCAAACGAAGGAGTAGAGTTTTTGCGAGATCTCCATGATACTCTAAAGAATCGGATTAGAGCACTGGAGGCCCCAGGCGAAAAGCCAATGACCCATTCTTGTATTCTCCTTCCAATATTGGAAACCAAACTTCCACCTGAGTTATCCGAGAAATGGGAATTAGAACTAACTGGCACCAACGAAGAAAGTGTTGATCTTGAACTTTTCTTCAAGTTCCTGAATAAACAAGTGATTTCCAAGGAGGCCGGAGAAAGGAATGCTAGTATGATTGGTGAGAATGGTGGGACAGCTAGAGGAAGTGGGGGACGAGACAGGATGGAGCTGGCGCAAGGGACACCCGGGAGAAAGTGTTTTCAGCAGCCGCTCTACTAGCAAGTGAGACAAATCGGAGAAGTTATGCAGCTTGCCATGTGTGTAAGGAGCAGGGCATGAAATCTTTAAATGGCCAGAGCTTGAGCGAAAGTCAGTTGAGAAACGTTGGCAGTTAGTAAGGGAGAGCTGGCTGTGTTTTAACTGTTTAAAGCCTGCAATTACTTTCCACTATTCTTCAGTCTGCCGCCAACCCAAGTGCAAAGTTGAAGGATGTGGCCGGCGTCATCACAATATACTTCATGGTGACTGGGATCCTAGCATGGAAGAAAAGGGACATACAACGTTAAGTGGATTCGTGGCTTCGTACAACTCCAAGATGCAACAAGCCTTATTACAGACTGGGACAGCCATGCTGGTTTCAGACGATTTCCAGAGAGCACCTGTAAGGGTTTGTTTGACTCAGGAAGCCAGAGGTCTTATATCACCAAGAAGGCTGCCGAATCATTTGCCCTTGATGGACCTTCTGAGGTCCTTAGTGTATCCATGTTTGGGGGAGAAACCAGTCAAATGAAGAGAATGAAGAAAGTCAGATTCTCACTTGCCTCTGTTCAAGAAAACGTTTCAACGCCAGTTAGTAGGGAGGCCCTCACCATTGACAAGATCTGCACACCACTAGAACCAGTGGAGATCAGGCTAGAAGATTATCCCCACCTACGGAACTTTATACTTGCCGACTCGTACCCTCGTGGACCAGTTAACGTCGATATTTTGATAGGAGCAGACTTTTACTTTTCATTTATGAGTAGTAAATGCAAGAAAGGAAAAACCACTCATGCTCCCACTGCAGTAGAGTCAACACTTGGATGGATTGTAGGAGGACCCATTGAGGGTCTTCCTTCCAAGAACACTCAATCCATGCTGTCTACCGTGTGCATTGATCCAGTTACAGACATTCTTAAGCAGTTTTGGGAGCTGGAATCTATTGGAATTGTAGATAAAAGGACTACACCCATGTCCTTAGAGGAAGAAGAGTCTGTTAGACAGTTCAACGAGGGACTGAAGTTTGATGGTGAGCGTTATGAAGTACCTCTGTTATGGAAAAGCGATGCTCTGCCATTCAAGTCAAACTACCTCCAGGCAGCCAAGAGACTTGAGAGTGTCGAAAGACAGCTTAGAAGAAACCCAGCGAAAGCCAATGCTTACAAGGATACCATTAACCAATACGTAGATAAGGGATTTGCTGTAGAAGTAAAGGAAGCTGTTGATGATAACGAGAAGGTCAGGTATTTACCTCATCACGCAGTCTTTCGAGAGGACAAGAAAACTACAAAATGCCGTGTTGTCTTTGATGCTTCAGCATATGACGAGCATGAGGTATCTCTCAATGACTGTATTCTGTCAGGGCCAGCACTTCAAGCTAACCTGGTATCAGTATTACTTCGATTCCGAGCACGTAGGATTGCACTTATGGCTGATGTTGAAAAGATGTTCCTCCAGATCAAGGTTGACGAACGAGATCAGGACGCTCTACGATATCTTTGGAGGGGTCTACAAAGTGATAAACCACCGGGAGTGTACAAGCTGCAAAGGTTGGCATTTGGTGTTAATTGTAGTCCATTCCGGGCCATTGCCATAGTTCAAAGCCATGCGAAGAAATGCAGTGAAGAGTTCCCTGATGCATCAAGGAAAGTCCTGTCGAACATGTACGTGGATGACTGCCTTAGTGGTGCTGATGATGTTGAAGATACAGTGAAGTTATAGCAGTCCTTAAGTGCGATGATGGAACGAGGTGGATTTAATCTGACAAAGTGGGCCAGTAATTCGAAGAACGTCCTTAGCCACATTGCAGAGCAAGATCAGGCAGAGTCCAGTACTGTTGATTTCAATGCAAGGGAACCACACAAGGCACTGGGAATATGTTGGAATACACTAACTGACTCCTTCCTCTTTAAGGTGCCACCAAGTAGACTGGCCGTTCGTGACCCTGAGACGAAGAGAAGTCTGTTGAGCATTGCGTCGAGGGTTTTTGACCCTATGGGACTAATCACACCATTTACAATCAGAGCGAAAATGTTGTTCCAAGAACTATGGCAGAGGGGTTTACAGTGGGAGGACCAGTTAGATGAGGATATTGCGAAGCAGTGGAGGTCGTGGAAATCGGAACTTTCACAGTTAAGTTGTATCACCATTCCCCACTATTTCATGGAAAACATTGGATCAAGTTCTAGAATAGAGCTCCATGGCTTCGGTGATGCTTCACCTAAGGCATACGGTGCGGCAGTCTATATCAAGTGCTTGGATGAAACCGGCCATACATCAACACATCTTGTCATGTCCAAATCAAGGGTGGCTCCCGCAAAGGCTGTATCATTACTGAGATTACAGTTACTTGCAGCTATTGTTAACGCAAGATTGCTGAAGTTTGTTGTAGAATCCCTAACGTTAACACTCAAAGTAGAGCAGTTAGTGTGCTGGACTGACAGCATGGTAACTCTTCAGTAGATCAGACGTGCAAGTAGCCAGTGGAAGACATTTGTAGCAAACCGCGTTGCTGAGACTCAGTCCACATGGGACCCCCACAATTGGAAACATTGTTCAGGGGAGGACAATCCTGCTGACTTACTTACACGTAGAGTGCCCGTAAAGGTCTTAGCTGATAGCAAGTCGTGGTGGAGTGGACCGTGCTGGTTATCTTCTCAATGCCTGCCTGAACAACGAGAGTCGCCAAATGAATTGACCGAGTCTGTGGAGAAAGAAAGAAAACAAAGGGTGACAAGAATGTGCGCGTTGATTACTATGGAACCAGTAATTGATCCAACTCGATATGAGTAATGGCTGACGCTAATCCGGGTAACAGCATTTGTTCTTCGAGGTGTTCGAGCTTTTAAGTCAGGAATAAGTGCAGGTTCCAAAGAGCTGTCAGCCGAGGAGCTGCAAGATGCCAAGTTGAGGTGGTACCGGGAGATACAACAAGAGGTGTACCAAGCAGAGTATGAAAGGCTGGGGGAGGACCTTCCTTTACCAAACACCAGTGCTATATTAACATTGGACCCTTTTTACGACAAGAGAGATCGCTTGCTGCGGGTAGGAGGTAGATTACAGCACTCAGACTTGCCAGAGGGTACCAAACATCCAATAATCTTACCACTTAGGCATGCGGTAGTTGAGAAAATCATACAAAGTGTGCACAAGGAGTTACTTCATGCTAGACCTGAGGGCACTCCTTCGGTTCTACGACAAGAGATCTGGCTCACCAAGGGATGTCGTGAAGCAAAAGAATCCTGGAAAAGTGCCTTGTTTGTCGATGTCAACGAGTTGGTCCATGTTCACAGAAAATGGCGCCATTGCCATCAGAGAGGGTGTCATTGTTTCCAGCCTTCACTCACGTTGGTGTAGACTTTGCAAGGCCATTGTTCGTACGAGGGAGTGCCTCCCCAGAAAATGCTTACATATGTATCTTCACTTGTGCCTCCTCCTGCATGACCCATCTAGAGCTTACGGGTGACTTGCTCACTAAAGAGTTCTTTCAGGCATTTATTCGTATGATCAGTAGACGAGGGCTCTGTAGAACCATCTGGTCTGACAATGTGAAGACGTTCAAATGCGCTGACCGTGAGATCCAACAGTTATTCCCACAAGGGTCATCTGTCAATAAAGGATTATGGGACAGGATAGATCAGGAAGAGCTCCAGGCCAAATTGACCTCCAAGAGAATCAAGTGGAAGTTCATCGTCGAGCGCTCCCCTTGGCATGGTGGCTGGTGGGAAAGGCTGATGCGTTCAGTGATGGAACCTCTTCACAAGATCTTGGGCAAAGCGCTGTTGTCCTATCAAAAGTTGGCCACCATCCTTGCCATGATTGAAGCCGTTATTAACTCGAGACCGCTCACCACAGTAAGTGACGACATCAGAGATCTAACGCCTATAACACCAGCTCATCTTGCTATTGGAAGATCCCTGTTTAGCTTACCGGACTTCGTAGTTGAAATTTCAGCAAACAAAAGCACAACGAGGCAGCGATATCTGTACCAGAAGAAGTTTATTAACCATTTCTGGCAGCTGTGGCGGGGAGAGTACTTGCATCAGTTATTCGTCAGAAAGAAGTGGGTGAATGAACAACCAGCCCTCAAGATTGGAGATGTAATGCTGATTTCTGAAGACAAGGTGTCGAGAGGAAAGTGGCCGATGGGAAGAGTTGAAAGACTGCTTCCTGGAAAAGACGGCTTGATTCGTACGGTGAAAATCGGCATGGCTATGCTTGGAACTACATGTCAGTACTTTGTAATTAGCGCTTCTAGAGAGAATAGTTATGTTGGGATATGTAGTAGCTGGTTTAAGAACCGTTACAAGGTCAATCACTTAGTATGATTGCCGAAAACTTTGGTGGAGCTTTTGTGATGACTCACTACGAAACCTGATGCAGATCTTCATTGCTATGTGTGCAAATTTGAATTGCAGATCTTTGGCTCATAGCGATAAAACATGTAAGCACTTTGAAGAAAGTGCTGGGGATGTACATGTACATCGTGTAAGGTGGTTTTGTACAGCTCACTGTACTTAATCTAGAAGCTAATTTACCTCTTTTTAATTCTGATGAGTGACCAGGACAGAATTTTCCTTACATTATCAACAAAATATCAAGCAGACAGGTGATGAGGAATAAAGAAACATATCAACCAGGGAATTATTAGTTGATCCAAAACCAAATTCTCCAAGCTAACATCATAAAAACTGGCAGACAGTGAAGAGTATTATTCCACGAAACCTTGGCAGTGAGAGGGTTATCAGTAAGCAGTAATTTCTGTCAGCAGTTGCCCCCTTGAAAGCGAGCTGCACATATGAGAATGTAAAGGAAAGCTTTTAAACAATGGAATAGTATTCCATACTGGCAAAGATTTAGTTGGCTGTAATAAAGAGAGAAATGACAGAGATGAAATCAATATTTATAGAACAAGAGGATAGAGTCTATTTCAGTAAGATAGCGGTCATTAAGGAAGATAACTACAGACCCTAGCAACCTTGTTAGAGAAAGAATTTCAGGTAGGGATATAACAAGTAGAGGTACAACACAATAGGGTCCATAGATTTTCCTTGTAATACTTTGGCAGCATTCTTTTTTGTAGGAGCCAATTGAAACCACTGGACATTCCAGCTTTTGCTTCTTAGCCTCAAGTCTTGTCTTCTCGTCTTCTCAAGGAGCTGAAGTTAAGGACTACATTATCCAGTTCTTGCTTCTTATCTTCAAGTCTTGTCTGTCTACCAAAGGAGTTGTAGTAAAAGACTGAATATTCCAGGCTTTGCCTCCTAGCTTCAAATCTGTTCCCTCCCATTTATGAGGTGAAGTAAAGGAGTAAACAAGGCACTCTTTTCTTGTAACTTCAAGAGTCTTCTTCTATAAGATCTAAAGTGAAGTTCTGAACATTCCAGTTCTTGCCTCTTTGCTTCAAGTCTTGTTTTTTTATATAGAAGCTGAAGTATTCCATTTCTTGCGTAATAGCTTCAAGTGTTGCTGTGGTCTATAGGAGCTGAAGTAATGTTGTCTTTTTTTAAGAGCTGAATTGAAGGACTAACTATTTCATTTCTTGCTGCTTTGCTTGATGTCTTGTTGTCTTCAGTGAAAATGAAGTAGAGGACTAAAATATTCCATTTCTTGTCTGGAAGCTTTAACTGTTGATGTCTTCGGAAGGAGCTGAAACGAAAGACTCAAGATTCCATGTCTAGCGTCCAAGTCTTGTTATTCTGCATGGGAGCTGAAGTAGAGGTCTAACATTTGCAGTTCTTCCCTTGTAGCTTTAAGTGTTTTTGTCTTCCATAGAAGCTGTAAGGAGGGATAAAGGTTCCAGTTCCCCTCCTAGTCTTAAGTCTTGTTGGTCTTCTAAAGGGTCGACGGAAGGACTTCTTATACTAGTTCTTGCCTCTTGGGCTTAATTTTGTTGCCTTCCACAAGGGTTGAAGTAAAGGACTAGGTGGTGCTTGATGGACTTCGTATAGTTGCAGTTGATCCAGAGAGGGGACATGGTGTTTTAAGGGCTGTAGGCTGGTTTATTCTGGGTAGCAAGCAGCTGTATTGTTGTATTTCAAGTTAACCATTTTCTCTCTAGTTGCAGAGGACCTAGTAAGATTAAAACTATGCAAAGGTTTAATAAGAGATTTCCTTCAACAGCATGCCAAGTGTACTTGAACTTTTTGCACGTAATTGACTAGTTGGATAATTTGTTTTTTTTCTGAGCTAACTTTTGATAACTTAGTCACGGAATTTTCTCTAGTGGCTTAATGCCCCCTAAAAAGCTTGAATCATTTTTTTAAAATGAGACCAATACTCCGTCAATTTATTCTGAAAAACTGCCTTTAAATGCTTTGTTAATGAACGTGTGGCATAATTTACCCCTTTATTTGCAGGTAAAATGGTTACAAATATCTTTATGCTTTTGTTATTTTTTACCTGATTTTCCATAGCCTTGTGTTGATGATCTCACTAAAAAGACGACCTGAAAAAACCAAAGCATGCACGCTGTTATGTACACACACAAAGCTACAGTCAACTGCAACTTACCATCTCCAGAAAGAGCTTGAGATGAATAGAGTTCCCTTCTTCATATTTATCTTAACTGTTCCATGAGATCAGCTACAGCATCATCTTTCCTGGAATTAGTAACGGTTAGTAATATCATCTTTTATCGAAGTGGAAATGTTAGCTCCCGAAAATGAGCTAGTCTCTGAAAGTGTACTTAAAGTGGTTTCTCAAACAGAGCGAGGGTCATTCAACTGCCAAAAAGCACATTTGCCCCCGAAAATGGGCTTCTTCATGCTGCCCTAGAAGAAAAGTTGAGTGCAATTTTGCCTCCAAATGGGCCCAGAAATCCTGAAATAAAAGATGTTAGTAGCACTTACCTTCTTTCTGGAAAAAAATGTGGTATTAGTCGATGTTATGTTGATTGTACTTTGTAGCCAATTTATTTCAGAGTAAGACACAAAAACACACAGTTTTGCGATTTTTTATTTTTGAAAATGTTACATGAATCGTTTTATTAGTTAATCGTCTAGGGTAGGATGCGCTTTCCTATATGAAAAATTTAGCATCTGTGGAAACCTCAAGTGTTCTTGTGTCAGTAAATGTTGACATCCCGATTAGAACATTGATGGTATCCCAGATGGTAGCTAGCTAACGATTCAAGGTCGTTACCAAGCCTATATACGGTAAATTGGATGCCAATAGGTGTTGAAATCGAAGGCCGGAGTGATAGCCGAAGTGAATTTGAAACTGAAAGCCGAACTCGGAATAAAATAAAACCCACCCACCTGGTGACATCTGGCAGACCTTGCCCTACCTTTCTGTGGGTTAGTTGCTGTGCACATGAGGCTGGGATGTTGAGTGAGGAGTTGATTTTGCAAAATTTGGTGACAGCCTGTAAGCTGACTCGTCAAACAATTGGCTTAATGTATGATTGAAAAGCAGATATTAATACTGGGCCGTTTCTTAAAACTATATTATGTTGTCTCCTCTCCAGTGTGATTCCTTCTCTGCTCCATGATGTTGGTTGATGTGTTGTATTTTGGACATTAATTGGCCCGCAATTTGGACTGACAGCTATTATGCTGTCAAAATATAGCATACACTTAGCCTAGTTTATTTTCTCTGTGACCTAAGCTGGTGTGTGCAGTTCCCTATTTCCCACTAAATGAAGCCTTGACAAGCGGCTTCAACTGGAGTTAAACCACTAAACATGATAGAAGTGGCAAATGAGCACACTTCCCAGTTGAATGGCCTAATTTATCCAGTTAAATATATAGTAACTAAATCGATGTCTGGTTGAACCTTTGGCCAAATGGGTTGCCGCAATAATTTTTACAATATAATTTGGTTGAAAATGCTTCACTAGATTGCAGTCTATGGAATTGCTGCTATCGGGTGAAACATTATAAAATTGGTATTTGAGGCGCTACTAAGCAGGGAGCTCCAGCGCGGAAGAGTGGATGTTGATGTCCATGGTTGAAGAGCCATTGTAGTCCTGGAGGATATGTGCACAGTTGATGCAGTCGTGATGTAGAATCAAGGCCGAAATTGTCTAAAGAAGAATCTTAAGCCGAAACCTAACCTAAGCCGAAAGTACCTGAAAAGGAACCCTATTAAAATTAAGTGAAGAAAAAAGGGAGGCCCAGGCAACCCCAGGGGACCCAACTAACTTAGCTAACTACATTAAATTAAGCCGAATGAGAAGTCCCCAGACTTCTGTCTGAAATTTAAAATGAGGTTCAACCAGTGCTTTATATTATATTCCCTCTCGTCCAACCCACAAGGAATTCTCTGACCTGTTGTGTTTGTCTTCCATCAGTGTCTTCTTACTGACTCATTCCCAGATGATCATCAGAGTAAATGCATGTAACAAGATGTAGCAGACATTGGAAAGAAGTGAAGAGAAACTCGATTTGTGGTCTCATCTTCCCAAACAGTCCAATTCCCCACATCTTCAGTATTTTCTCCTTCAGAATCAATCTGGAAGGAGTCAGCCTTGACTTGTTATGTGTTAGCTGGGAAGCAGAGGAGAGGACTGGAGTGGACTGTTGGAACTTGAAGTGGACCAATTTCTGAGGATCTAGTCAGGAACTGGAAGTTATGGCCAGTAGTCAATGGGAGCTGAAAATTGATTAATGAATACATAGAGTTAGCGATGTAAACTGTAGTACTGTTGTATTTTGATTGCAAGAAATTGTTTGAACATTGGCAATGGGAGGGAGAGCTTTAGAGATAGTTTCATGATAAGGGTAGTCTCTAAGGTTCTTTACACATTAAAAAGAGCATGTCAGTTTGACACACAGGATAAGCAAGGACTGGTCTTTTAATGAGGAAGAGTCACTCTGAAAACTACAAGAATGTTGTGAATATGAAAACTTAAAGTTGTAAAGAATTTTTTAGGATTACTTTTATGTCCACTAGATCACACGATACCAGAAATGTTTCTTCCACAAAATCTGCCAAGGAGATTGGCCGACACGTTGTATCCATCACGAAACTCAAGGGTACATGTCATCACTGCAGGGCTTTCTATCTGAAATCTTCAAGGTGAAATTCAGCTCCACATAATGCCCTTTTGGAGCTTGTAAAAGTTGGCTTAAGGGAAACTGTGGCACAACTCTGTGAAGGCATACTTCCGCCATTAGCCCAGCTGCTTATGAAATCAAGAGAAAAAGATAGGACAGTCAGTAAGGTTCCTAACTGAGATCGTGAAATATGTCAATGTCGCCAAAGCTATGAAAAAATAGCATCTCGACTAGAAGCTCTTTTCAAAGTCGTTTCAGGGAACGCTCAATATGACGTTTTGATGAACCCTAATTTTCCCCCCTACACTGTCACCCCCCTGAATCAAACATGGAGGTCACGAGAATAAAGGAAATGATCACCAGCCATTCGGAGACCATTACATTAAACGATTGAGAAATCGGCCAACGTAACTCAGACGGATTACTCACTGAAATCTAACTGGTAAATATTCAGATAAATCTAGATGTCTTTAACCACCTGATTTTGAAATTAAGCACCCAAAACATATTGCAGATTCTTTCTGAGTGCAAAAAAAAAATTAAATTAAATTAAAAGCGAGAAGACATCGTAGCTGGCATCCGAAGCTCTTGTCTATTTTTATCACGATAATTCAATTCGTAAGATACACACTCTTTTTCTTTTGTTTTTTCAAGTTGCTATCAAAATTTGATGAATGGAATTTTTAATTAAGCGCCTTTTGGGCAGACTGTTCTCGTATAAAATGTAAATGACATGACTACGCGAGCGCGCGTTTGATGCCAAACAACAAAAGTGAAAGGTTAAAGATTCTGAGCGCAGTGAATGGGGCCCTTTTTCTTTTTTGTACAATTTTGGAAATGATCGATTTTCAGTATAATGTAGGCAAAAATTGAAACAGTAAAACCGCTAATGCATTTTTTTAGTTGACTTCAGGTGCCGCATAAATTACGACACAAACATGGTCGTGATCTGCTGCGAATAAAACCAATCAGACTCGAGAGAGAAGCAGAAATCAACTTGAGTGCTGTGTTTTCTCGTAATTTCCCAAGGAGCAGTAACTCTATTTTCTTAATGCTCTCCAGCCGGGGTTATCCACAGTGTGTCTCACGTGCGCATATCACTTACTTTCTCGCGAGTTATTTAATGCGCGCCTGGATATTTAGGGAATTAACATGCGGGCTATTTTCATGAGAACAAAAACCGAGTGTCTAAAATTAACTAATTCCAATCCTATTGAATAGGTTTAAATAACACATTTAGTCTCTTAACTTGATACTCCATTAGATAAAGAGAACAGTGCTTACAGAAAGCAATAATGAAAGCCCAGAAGGTCCTTTTGGACAACATCTTCCTGTTTTCTGCGGATGGCCTGAGGGGAAGTTTGAAGATCGAGTAGAGTTTCTGAATATACTCAAATAAATATATCTTATCAGAAGTTTTGTTGTGTGGTATTGCTGATTGTGTTTACGAATTGTGCCGTATTTTGACGAGCCCGTAGGGCGAGAGATTTATTATCCAACACGCCAAATTATTATTTCAGTGCAGGCGAGTTTTGCGGATATTTCTGGCGTACAAATATCGCGTGATCTTTGTACTCGTCTCGCGCATTATTTGTACTCTATGAATCACATTTGGATAGTAAATATATCTTATTATTAAAAACTGGATCAATGCAATTCAAGATTTTTTATTGGCTTAGCCATTATGGTATATCAGCCAATATACCATAATCTACAAATATGGTAAGCGTACGCGTCAGCTTAAAATTAAAAGGAAGCTAAAAAATCCAGTTTCTTCTTACAAAATAATAATTTCTTGAGGGCGTTTTTAGTAAAACAATTATTCCACTCGCGCTTGTTGGATAGGAGATGATTATAGCCAAGTCGGCCTTACACGCCTCGTTTGCTATCTATCATCTCATATCCAACGCGCGCTCGTGGAATAATTGTTAATTAGACGTTTTGTTGTGTGGTATCGCTGAGTATTTTTACGAGTTGTACCGTATCTTGACGAGCCCGTAGGGCGAGTCAAAATACAAATAACGAGTAAAAATACTCAGCGATACTACACAACAAAACGTCTAATAGGTTATTTGTCATCCAACAAGCCGAACTTTTATTTCAGCGCGGGCGAATTTCGCGGATATTTATTTACGGGGAGTGCGTGACAGAAGTATGCGAAGCGGAACGGAATTGGCGCGTTGTTGTGTTGCTGTTTCTATTTTCTTCATTAAATGAAGAAATTTTCTGGTCGTCAAGCTGTTTTTCTTCGTTCGATTCATCTAATGAAATTGGATCTATATTTGCCAGCCATTCTGACTCTTCGTCGTCGGAAATATGATTCAAATAGTCCGCCATTTGTTTCTTATTTCGTAGCTACAATCCAATTCTTCGCTTGCGCGATGCGAGGAAACCTGGTTAACCGGTACTCTACAATAGACGAGTACAAATACCGCGTGATATTTGTACTCGTTTATGGCGTTATTTGTACTCGTCTAGGTGTAGTTGGATAATAAATACATCTTATTGGACGTTTTGTTGTGTGGTATTGCTGAGTATTTTAACAAGTTGTGCCGTATTTTAACGAGCCTGTAGGGCGAGTCAGAATACAAACAACGAGTAAAAATACTCCGGCGATACTACAAAACAAACGTTTGATAAGAGATTTACTATCCAACACGCCAAATTGTCATTTCAGTGCGAGCGAATTTCGAGGGTATTTCTGGAGTACAAATATCGCATGATATTTGTACTTGTCTCGCGTGTTATTTGTACTCACGAAGAGCATTTGGATAATAAAGTAAAGTAATGGATAGTGCATTTTTATCCAGGTGAAGCGCACTGTAAATTTGTGGAATCTTGTAATGCACGACAGATCTCAGATTCCGCGTCTGTCTTCCTCACAAAGAAGTTAAAAAGGATAAAATGAAGCCATATCATAATCGTCATGTATTATATAAGTTTTTTGAAGACACTGCTGTACAGAACTGAAGCTTTAACGGGGACTTCTCTGAACCATATTTTAGCACATTTGACTACTGAATAAAAACGATTTATGTTGTCACAATATTATGAAATTGTCCCTAAACTGGAAAAGAAGGTTGGTAAAGAAATTCTTGGAAAAAGTAATTTCTCCCCTATCTTGCGATTACATTTTCTCCAGTGATGTAATGTTCAAAGTTGTCTTATTCTTCTACGGTATTTCTGCTTTATTCGAGCGCCAGAAAGAACGTGTCGCGGTAAACAATTCACTGTATAAAAAATGTGGACATATTGTTGTTATTATCCCTGCGAACAAATCATGAATAACTACTAAAAACGTAGTATGGGAAACAGCGTTAATCAGTTTTAAAATTTCTGAACTTCGATTTCTTTTCTAAGGATTGGGCGAAGTTTTTGATGACAGGCCTGAGTAACTACGAATTTCTCTATCAGCCCTTTAAACGAAAAAATGGAGAGGTAGTCTGAATAAATAATTGCCATGTTTAAATTCCATGGACGCAAAAAATGTTTTTTTTTTCCCTGCGGTTTTGAAACATCATCCTTCACTCGATTTTTTGGATGTCATAATTCGGTGTCATTTAGAATTATCTTTCTTCGTACATTTTAAATATCAAAAAGAAATAAATACCTGAAATATATTCTCGCTGCTCCCTCACTACGATTCAGATCGAGTGTCTTTAAAACAGCAATGAAGTCATATGCAAAAAGCAGGCTGCATACGGCTTTTCCAGATCATTATCATAAAAATACATTCTAATTAGTGAGTTTTCCATTCATTTCAAGTCACAATGGACGACATCCTCAAACATATGTGCTATAACGTCGGGAATTGTGCCTTCAGCTAGTTTTGCATTTCTATAAATATAAAAGGTTCTGTCAATTTTAATAATTTGAATATATCAACAAAGTTGAAATGGTAAATTGGCCACCGTAACGATTACAAAAGCTGACGTTTCGAGCGTTAGCCCTTCGTCGGAGCGAATGTAGAATGACTCACGCCATGTAAAATTTGTCAATTTACATTGCGTGAGTCACCAGCTTATTACTGTTTTAGAACGAAAAAAAAAACCAATAACATTTTATCCAAAGGAGGCTTCTTAACGAGTTTTACAGTAATTTAGAAAACATATATCAATAGACACAATACAGCGAAACCAGCAAACTTGGAAAATTGAATTGATCACTTTGAGGTATGCTGTCGCCATGGAGATAGATTTTACGTCTTTTATTCTAAATTATACTCAAGAAGTTAGCCGAGTTTATGAACTCGACCCAGTTTTCTTGCCTTAATCCAAACATATTCAACAAAGATTTTGAAATCACATGTATGATTTGGGACCAATTTACACTCCACTTCGTTCGCTTACCACTATTAGGCAAGATGCGGCACAATGATCACGAAAGAGAAAATGACAAAACAGTTTACATCTTATTGCTAAGAACTACAATAACATAAAATGACTTACACTTAAAAGTCTTTGAAATCACACTTGGACAACAGATATTATGCCTCGATCAATTCAAAGCTTCAACATCGCCTCTTGTGGGCCAAAGCATGTACTGATGCCCGACCCAACTGCCGGATATCATAGTCATTTTTATTTTTTTTTGCGGAAGGAGGGGGAGGGTGAGGGAAAGAAGGTAAGATTAGCGACACCCACCCAATCCTCCCTCGTTTTTATACTCCTCTGCTACTGTCGCACAGTTTATTAGCACGTTTTCTTTTACTAATTGAACACCTTAAACCGGCCATCTTTTTTATATGATGCTCTCTAACATAAATGAACACAGTACGCATCTTCTGATTGGTCAGTTCAGTTTCCAAGCGGATGCTTTATTATAGGGCCCGCATTTGATCGGTGACAGCTAGTTATGTCATAACAGCAATGAAAAGCGTTTTTCCTGGCTCCAAAACACAATAAAATAACTGGAGACGTTGAGAAGTGAGGAGGGCGAGTGATTTTAAAACTTCTTATTTAAAGTTTTTTTATTTAGTCTCTTACAGCTTCTTTTGAAAGCCTCTCTTTTTCAAAGCTTTGTTTTCCGTTAAAACCAGCTTATCACATATTTGAGAACTGAGATATCTCAGCGCTACATCGCTTATCACTTATTTATGTAGTTAGAAAACACTTCTCGAAACCGCGTTTGAAATCAGGGCTCTACAGGACAACATCGAATTGAACTTAACAAATAACTTACACTATCTTTGAAGTTTTTCCTGGTACTGAAAAAGAGTTATCACACAAAATAACTAGTGTGCTAGACTAGTAGGATACACTTGAGTGAAGCAGTACTTTTGGCCTCCTCCGCAGCCATGGACAACTCTAAATCACCAAGAGATTCTTCATCTAACCACTCAGAAACTTCCTCTTTTGATAAAAATTTTTCGCAATAATTCTCAGTTAATACCCCGCGACACATATATTTTTCACTCATCCGGGCTTCTGTTTCATCCTGACAAATCCGGCATAATTTGGTGAGAGGTCCATTCCAACCGTTTTATTTAATTTGTTTTTCTTGCTTCCCTCGTCTGATGACTTCCATATTTGGTTTGTATAATTCTCATCATCCTGACAAGATTGTTACGAATGCTTGTTGTGATCCCTAAGGCTTCTTGTATGTGAAACTGCAGCCTCGCTATCCCAACTGTGGTGTGGAACCTGAAGCTCAAGCAGTAATGCATCGTCCAAGTCATTACCGAAGTCACAATCACCAACTTTAGGTTGCGTAACACAACCACTATTGTTAAATTGCGTTACAGCTTGTTTATTTCTTGGGACACCATCTTCGTTCAAGTTGTTCTCGTTTGTATTAAGTATCTCTTCCATTTCATCTTTCCTAGAGTCATTTAGCCTCTGCTCGCATTCAGATAACAACTTACAAAGCTCTTGATCATCAAAATCATTACTTGAAAACTCGTCAAACTGAAAAATGAGAATACACGCTTTTCAAAGATTTTTAAATGAAGTAACAAAAAAGGTCATGATGAGATTAATAAACTACACTTCATGAATCGTATTCAAATCTTTTACACAGGAGAGTGATTATTCAACTACCTCACAACTTCACAACGGATTGATTTCCTGTGGCTTTTCTTAAAGTAACCAAACGATAGAGGGTTTGCAAATTCCTTTTTTTGAACATACGACAGTAGGCTATGACTAGTTTCTATGATAAAGAGACTTTTACCCCTTCAATGCTTCCTCAAATAACGCAACCGATAAAGCTTTCCCAATGTTTGAGTAATTAATGGATGAATCTGAAATTTAGTTAAGTACTTCTCGCTGTTAGGAATATACAACAGACTTCTCCCTGTTTATCTTTTAAGGCTCCAGTTTTCTTTCGTACTTTTGCAAAGTCTGGAAAATTTTTCGCAAAAATCCATACCTTTCTTATAATTTTAAAAGTGAGCGTCTCTTGACTATCTTGACCATCTTGTTGAAGGATTGTAAAAACTAGAATAATGCTGGTAAAGATCTGAATATAGATAGATAGATAGATAGATAGATAGATAGATTGGATAGATTAAATAAATTAGATAAATAGAGATTAGGTAGGTAGGTAGATAGAAACTGAAGGTTAGTTCTCCAGTTCCTGGAAAAAACCCTGCCATACTTTGCATTTCAATTGGAATCTGTGCGAGAACTCTCCCTGAATCGTTCTTCTGCATTCTCGAATTAAGTCTGCTCCCCGACAAATCCTAAAAAATGATGTGTTTTCGGCAGCCAGAACATACCAGGGGAACGATAGTCAATCCCTCTACAGTTGGGGTCGTGACATTCCTGGTAGTAAACACAAAGTCTCAAGTCTGCCACAATCCTAATATAAAAAAAATTAACTGCGTGTTGGTGCATTTTTCATAATCATTGATTCACCTTTCTTATAATTCATGGATTATACTTTGTTTATTAACCTCATTTTCTTTCAAGGAAGTTTGGATAGCCTCCATCATTCACCACTTGCAACGAAATGTGGGTATAAGTTGACTACTGTAAATCATGTCAGCAACATAAGTGCCATGCAGTACAATCGTCGTGATCCAAATTGGAAGTAAACACATTGTAAGGCAAAGAAAATACATGCACTTTATATGATAAGCTGAATAACACGTGCAGTCTGATTGGTTCTTACTTATGATCCATCAGAGGAGAGACGCATAGATGACTTCACCATTTTCATTATTTGCTTTATAACAATATAAAATAAAAAGATTTCAAGTTGCAGTTATAGATCACGAAAGACATTCAAATGTGGAAAGACTTTGTTCTTATCACATTTTGACGTTACCTGTGACCTACTACAGAACAGATGCACGGAAACATGGAATCTGCTTGTTCATCATTGCTAAAAGAGTGGCTTTTTGGTTTACACCACGTTGTTACTCTTGTAACAAATTTCCTGTTACAATCAACATCATAAATATTTTCCAGGTGGTGACAAACATACTGAAAAAGAGAAAAAATATTCATATTTATTCCATGATATGTGGTCAAGTGAACCTTCCAGAGTTGTCATAGGAAGAAAAACTAGGTTGTAAAGGACGATAACTATAATTGAAGAATGTGCCAAAACACTAGATACTTTTGGAAATGGAAAGACTCCTGGTAATGACGGCAACCTGCCAAATTTTACAAAACGTTTTGGAGCTCTGTAGGTGAGCTCATGACAGATATGCTTTTACCGTATTTACCCCTGTATAATGCGCGCCCATGTAGAATGCGCACCCTTGTTGTTAACTTAAATTATCAGAGAAAAAAAGTTTTTCACGGCAAAAAAGACAAGTTAAATATTCGTACAATTATTTATTAAGACAACAAGAATGAGAAATTTACTATATCGTGAATATCAATATCTTTATTTTGCTACTTAGCTATTTATGACATTATTGAAATCAAACTTAAGATCTTCAAGCGAGGCCTAGCTAATTTGACGATTTCATGGCCCGGTAAATATTATGAGTGAGCAACAATATGATTTTGTGTCATACCATCGTACCTTTAGAATTTTCAATTTTTCTGGCCGTAAAGTCAAGCAAACAACAATATAACCACGACGAATTCCACTGCGTGCCCTTAGTACATATAAGAAATTTGCGTGTTTTCGCCTATAACAGCAAATCAAGAACTGCTTTAAATAAAGCTTTTGTCCTGAAATATTTCTCGCTCGCTTTCTCCTTGCTTCTCATCGAAAAAATTCCATGTAACATGAGGTCTCTTCACATGCTGCCAAATTTGCATATTCAATTTGAATTCTGATCCACGTGCCTGTTTGCACACTTGAGAAAATATTTAGCGATTTTTGTCGTTCCTCTTGATTTTAGAGTAAGTAATAAATAAGCACCTAGAGCCTTTCATTGAAAATAAGTTATTATATCAAAGCTTTAAATGTATTACTTTTTTTGTTGTGTTTTTAACATATGCAAATTGGGACGTGCGTGACAAACAATGGAATTCGTGTATAATACGCACCGCGATTTTGATCGTTATTTTTGTAGAAAAAAGTGCGCATTATACACGGCTTTAACCGGTAATTCTTCTTTTGACTCACGAGAAATATGAAATTCACAAGAACAGGCAATTATCACATTAGCTGATCTAACAGGTAAAGATCAAATGTATTTGGAAACTTGAGGGTGACTTTGCTAGTCAATGCTAACTCCAACCTTGCTTCTATGGTCATTATCATCAGAATCAAAAAATTCCTTCCTCGACTAATCCACTATAATCAGTCGAGTTTTATCCAGGGTAGATTTATTGGAGAGGTGGCTCACTCAATTTTCGACATTATCGATCATGCTGAGTTGTTTGAGATGTCTGGTACTCTACTGTTTATAGATTTTGAAAAGGCCTTTGGCTCTATTGACTGGGATTTTCATTATCAATCACTATAGGACTTCAATTTTGGTCAGATCCTAATTAACAGGCCTTCTGACTGGGTGCGCGGGTGCGAAACCGCACAATTCGGTCAAACCCGCACATTCCCCCAATAATAAACTCTTGAATTGTGTTTAAAATAATGGGATATTTTCCAAGCCTTGGTCTTCTCAGTATAAATTATTCAATCGCATCTTGTTTACAAATACCAAAATATTTCATTGAGTCAGAGATGTGTTCCTTCCGTGCAATTTACAAAGAAGACTTGTATCATCGGTTTTATGACTGCTCAGTATGCATAAGCCTTTTGGAACACGTTTTGCAATTGGTGGTCTAATTCTCATTGTGAAAATCTGAACCTATCTCTAAAAGAAGTTTTAATTGGCATTTTAAATAGAAATGAACTACTAAATTATCTGACAATGCTTGGTAAACTGTGTATATGGGATTTCAGGAGAAACAAGTCAATTAATCCGAAAGTTTCATTTTTGTACCGAAAGTAGAAGCCAAGAAAGAGAGTGAAAGACTTATTGTCTTAAGATATAAGCATCAAGAATTTAGGAAAAGATAGGAACCATTATGAATTGAAGTATTTGCACTGTGTCTGTGATGTGTTTTGCTATGACTATCCCTCTAGTATAATATATTATAAGTTAAGTATTAACTGTAATACGGGATTGTGAGTAATGTAAATTAAAAAATTTAAAATACATATATATTTTACAGCAGGTACAAAGATAATTGTGGCAAACTTAGAAAGGAATTAAATGTATCAAATATTCAGCACCATCAACTCGATATCACATCCGCAAGACACATCCATGTCCAGAAGACATTTGGGGATAATGGACATGCAGATAAACAATTCAGGTTTTTTCCTTAAGGTAGGAACTTAATGTGTTGTAGGGTATAGGCACTGCCAATTTTTACTAGCTTTTCTAGAAATTTGGTACAAAAATGTGCACAGGTGTTTGTCTATAGAATTCATCTGAATAGAGGAACAAAAAATTAATGTTTTTCAAGAGTGAAGTTCAAGAAAAAAGTGTGGGCTTGTAATATTGTCAGTATGCCCTATTATCTTCAAGTCTTTTCTCAAATCAAATGTTAAGTTTGAAAATTTATGAACATGAGAAAGATCACCAGTACTCCCCAGTGTTAGTTGGGGCACTCTCAGTCATGTGATGCATTTAGACCGACAGAATTTGAGTGACGCTACTTTATGGATTATAATGAATAATGTGTAATTTCCACTTAGATAGTTACACGAGGAAGAAGAGAAGGGAAGTAGATTTTGAGAAAAATGAAAAAAAAAACACTTTTGCTTTGGTAAATTGAATTCATTTCAATACATTTGTGTCAGAATTAAATTTAAAGCTGACAACCTGAACAAAATTGGAACATAACAAAAAAGAAGTTCAGACTTTCTCCTTGAAGCTCATCTTTTCTCTTAATTATTAAAAATTTTGTCTTATTCACAGCAGTGGTGCTTCCAGTTTTATCATTATCTAAACAAGAAACGCTGAAGAAGGGCCTTAATATCCAGGGCGTCAGTGGGCTTGTAATAATCAGATTTATGTATTTTCTTGTTCACAAGTAGATGGGCCAATAACTGGGGTCCAGGGTTAAACATGTGTATGTGGCAGTTTACATTATCCCCTCCTCCTCCCACTAAAGAATTTTTATTCTTACCTGCATGAAGCCACTCCTTTAAACAAATCCAGTATGTTGTTATTTGCACCAAAACTTTCCCTGCTGGTCATCTCTGTCAGCAGCATGCACTATCACTTCAATCTACCATGAAAAATATCAGCATGTAATTATCTCCTGCTGTACAAAAAAAGTCACTCAAATGACTGGAATTGAGGCCACTACATGCATGTACCCTGTTATTTATTATAATCACAGAGGGGAGTGCTGTACCAGCAACTAAAACACTGAATTCTGTAGAATCAATATGACCATCCTACACAACTGTGTAACACGAGTGGCGATATTGAGCAACCATGTCACCATTCCCGCTTTCTCAAACTTTGCTGAATGAACTTGCTTTGTTTCTTGTTTGGAATAATGGCCGCAAGATTTGTAATATAATGTGGTGAGCGACGAAGATGTAAATGCATTTTCCAAACAAGAAGAGGAAGAGAACACGAAAGTTAAAGAAAATGCTGTACGATTTAAACATTTTCAATTAATGAATTGCTCGATACATTTTGTTTCGCGTTCGTCAATCTACTATACTGAGGAAGGAAACAATTCATTTTATCGATTTCCTGCCTCATTTTATGACCGATTTTGAGGGAGGTAAAATGACTTGGCACTATATTTCAAAGGAAGGATTTTAAATGTTTCAAATAATCTCAAAAATTTCGTGGTGTTTGTACGTTGTGACTAACGAAAGAGAAAACCAAAATTAATAATCAAATGGTTGGTCCATGTTTGAGTAGTCCAATGAGGTTCTGTCCGTGGACTTGAGGTCATTGTTTTGTCCACCAACCCATTGCTTGGTGATCAGTTCTTTGAACATATGTTAGAGAGTACGTAATTCTCCTAATAAGATACATTTCATAGACATTGAATCGGTTGAAAATCCTTTCAAGAACTCTCACCTGTCGAAGTACAAACGAGAATTTTCATCGACGTGGGTGGTAGCTATTTCACACATTCGATGTACAAAATAAAGAGGAGAATACTTTTTCTCTAACACAGGTTACCAAATGTAACACAGCTGTCCAAACGAACAGTCCAGACTAAACAGCGCGACATCAGTTCCTTCACGACCAGAATAAAATTTCGTCCATCATTTTGAATGTGGTTCTAAGGAAACTGGGTCGAGAGGTAATCACGGCCAATCAGGAATAAGGAAGTGCATTCAAAGATATCTTCGCTTTTGATTGCAAAATCTGCATTTTGACTTTCAAATCCAGATTTCGCATTTTACGGTATAACATGAAATCCAAAAACGGAATACGACGTTGAGAAAACCTTCTTCAAGGTGGATTTGAAATCCAACTCCGGATCGCATGGATTTCTATGTTTCACTACTTTTGGGAAATCTAAAGAGGGATTTGCAAAACTACAGCTGTTGTAGGAGAGGTCTCAGTAAGATTCACCTGGAGCTGTAAAACGGCAAAGGTATTAGCTTTCGTTCATTAGCTCTGGATTTTGAATACAAATCAATCGTTACGGACGGACTTTCAGCATCGAAATCCGTTCGTCCTTTTCATGTTTTAGTCAAAAATCCCAAATCTGGAATTCCAAATTGAAATCCAAATTTCCCAATCGGAAGCACGCCGAGGTCAGAGTCGTTTTCCCAACATTCCACTTGTATTCGCAGTTTTTTGGACTCTTTTAAATAGAAAAAAAATTATTCTCATAAGGTCATCAACTTAGGGCAGAAAAAATTAAAATGCCTTTGGCTTTTCGAATATCAAGGCTATCTTCGGCTGCAAGTTTCTTTAAGGTTACTTCCCACCTTGAAAAGCCGAAAAAAAATGTTCTTTTATTGGACTAGATTGAAGTTACACATTTTACCTAAAGTTTACAAAAAGAAAAATTTAAAAATCTCAAAAGGCATCCGACTTATTTAGGAAAACGTATTTTCAAATAAAAGTTGATAAATAAGGAAGGCGTCATAATCTGTTAAAGAGGTGAACCCCCGGCGGGAATATTGGCGGCAACTTCATGTTATTTCCATATTTTGTTAACATCGCGCACTTATCAAAAGCCACACGTGGAAGTCCTCTACTAGTGGAAAGTCTTTTCTCAAAAAACATAAATCAAAATTAAAGAGGAGACCCCGAGCAAAGAAAAAAAAATGGTCCAAAGAAGAGAGAAATGGCACCATTTTGTTAAGGGGAAAAAAACAGTCACGGCACTCCTCTCCACGCTGGCATCCAGACTGCAAAGAAAACAAGAAAGCGCCATCAAATCTACATTTGTCCTACATAAGGTTAAAAACGAAGTTCCTTTAATAAGCAAGTACCGGTCTTGATACCAAACATAGGCAATCGCCTCCAATCGTATGAAATCAAGAATAAACCTACCCAAGGGAACTCATTTCAGCGATAACGGTATAAGTTAAGCTGTCTTTCGATTTGCTGATTTGCTTTCAGCAGTTTCTCCAACCTCACTTTTTTTTTGCCGCGGGTTTTTCCCTCGCCAGTTTTTCCCATTACTCAATGTTCAACAGAACGAGATAAAAAAAAAAAAAACCTGACTGCTATGCAGTACTTTTCCTGGGAAAATTTCGATCCGACTGTCATTGATGCCAGGAGGTCCCGTCTTCCCATTGGTTCGCTGTTTCAGGAGATAATCTCTTGGTTTGGCGCTATTTGTTCACAAACCTTTAGGAACTAAAATCTCGCATTTGGTTTTGAGGAATAAAGGAAATATTTGCTTGCAAATAGAATTTTTATGCTTCTTCTCCCCGTTGTGTACTTTTTATTTCTTTTGGGGGCCTGGGACTTGGGGTGGCATTTATTTGGATTATACCCAATACCCTTTAGGATACTTGTGCTTGCCAAGTGACCAGGCTCCCATGTGAGCATCACTCCGTTCCATCTTGATGGTGGTTAAAGACGTGGTTTCCTACCAATCGATGCACGGATCCCAGCTAAGATTCGGAGCAGAATTATTCAAAATAAATTTGTTGATTTTGGCTCCCTTCTTATTCATCCAGCTTTTGAGGACAAATTTCGCATCACACTCCAACCCTCCCAGGAAGGCTCTTCCCCATCGTTAGTTCTTGAGCCAGTAAACAAAGCTAAACGTATTACATCAATAGATGTTTGGCTCCAAGCTTTTCATGTTTATGTGGGTATTTTAACTGCACAGTATCCCCATGAGGCTCCCGGGCTCATGAAGTAAAGGGGCTACTATTCAAAATCTGGCTGCTACGGGCCATAATTGGCGTTATTATGATGAAAACTTCCGTTTTTTGCGCCAGTCTGAGGCCACCTCTCTTCCCTGGGGATCTGTACATTAGGAATTATGGTTGAAGTCTCAGACTAATGCCAGCAAATCCATTCCAGCAACCAGCCTTGCTAAGAACTTTGATATCTCTCGGGGTTATTGTTTCAAGTTTCATAAAGGGGGTTATTGCTTAGGATGCTCCTTTAAGCACTCATGTGCTAAATGTGATGGTCCACATCGGGCTATAAATTGTAATTTTCGTGCCTTTAGCAAAGGACACGCTTCCAAATTGTCCAAGCAACGCAGCAATAACACCCCTAGCAGCTGGATCACCCCAACCTACTTCCTCGGGAGCTTCCAACACCCGTCCACAGTGATCGTTTGCAATTTTTTCTTTCTGGGTATATCCCTTCCGTAGTAGAGCTTTTATCCAATGGTTTTAATTATGGCTTTCCCTTGTACTATGAAGGACCGCGAGACTCTTCATGTGCTAAAAACCTACTTTCTGCAATCCAATATCCTGAGGCAGTTGATGCGTAAGCTGGTCCTAGTTTGTCTTAACTACAATATATGTTTTAAAGCTAAGCATGTCCCAGGCTTACAGAATAAGCTGGCTGATTCTCTTTCTCGGTTACAGTTGCAGATTTTCAAACAACTGGCACCAGCTTACATGCACAAAGCTCCCACGGTCATGCCTCCTCATCTGCAGCCACTGAGTTGGCTTCAATAGCTTCCTTTTTACTTCGCTCCAGTCTTCAGCCCTCATCCATACCAACTTATCAGCGTGCTTGGAAGCTTTTCCACCATTTTTTTGTTTCTACCTTTCATCACCCTTTTCAAGCATTGCCTATTTCACCTTCCATTTTGGCCTTATTTATTGCTTATTTGTTTCGTTCACAGTATGCTCCATCCACTGTGATGACCTATGTGTCATGTTTGAGTTACTGCCATAAGCTAAAGGGCTTTTCAGATCCCTCTAAAGTTTTTTATGTTGCTCAGATGCTTAAAGGTTTTCACAAAGTTGGCTTTCGCCTTGACAGTCGTCCTCCCATTACACTGCCAATTTTAGCTAAATTAATTTCTGTGGCACCTTCTTTGGTTGGTTCTCCTTATCAAATTTGTCAATTTCAGGCAATGTGTTCACTAGCATTCTTTGCCTTTTTACGAATTGGTGAAATGACTTCAACTAGTGGGCGGAGTGATACTTCTCCCTTACAAATTTTGCATGTTAGTAAGCTGCTCAGCTCTTGAAGGGATTTGAATGCTTTCAAGATTAGTTTTGGTAATTTTAAACATAGTTACAATGCTCCCCCTTTTTCCATTTTGGTGTCTCGTCAGCCACAATCCTGCCCTGTGGAGCTTTTGGCCAAGTATTTAGCAATGCGAGGGACCCGACCGGGTGCTGTCTTCATTACAGTGGATGGGGCTCCAGTTTCTCGGTCTCATTTTTCAAATCAGTTGTCATCTGCCATACAGTTTTGTGGTTTGTCCCCCTCAGTCTACAAGGGACATAGTTTTCGAATTGGCGCTGCTTCTCATGCTGCAGATAAGGGGTTATCCGATGCTCAAATCCGCCTCTTAGGGCGATGGAAATCTAATGCATTTCTTAAGTATATTAGAACACCTAATCTTTGCTCTTAAAGCTGTTATTTTCTCACCATCCAGCAGGTGCAATTGCCTCAGTTTACTATTTTCTTCCACCTGCAGTATTAGGTAGTAGGGGTGGTTCTTACTTTTGGTGTAGCCCAAAATATTCTTTCTTCTTACTTGAGTAAGGAAGGTTCATGTAAATTGTCCATTAACACAGGACTATCCATTGTTGATATGGGGCATTAGCTAGCATGAGCAGCTCTTGCCTTGGGTTGGCATTGTGTCAATGCATCGAAGAAGTTAAGTGAGGCGTTTAAGCCTTATTTCACATATTTTGTTTAGTATCCTGCTGTTGATCTGGGGCATTAGCTAGCATGGGCAGCTCTTGCCTGGGGTCGGCATTGTCTCAAATACACCGAGGACGTTAAGTGAGGCGTTTGAGCCTTTTTCCACATATAGTTTAGTATCCAACTGTTGATCTGGGGCAGTAGCTAGCATGGGCGGCTCTTGCCTTAGGTCTAAGTCTCATTATACTTGTCTTTTCTTATTCTAATGTTGATCCAGGGAAGTAGCTCACATGGGTGGCCCTTGCTTGGGGTGGGCACTTACTAGCTTACCTTCAGATAGTCTATTCAACGGCATAATGGTTGACTATTGTGATTCCGAGCATTAGCTTGCATGGGCGGCTCTTGCTTCTGTGCTGCGCTTGCCTGGGGTGGGGCGGCATGTGTGCGGTCACATGTTTTGGCGTTTTCAGTGCCCTCACCTTTACTGGGCCAAACTTTGTATCAAGGATTTGATTGAGCAGTAATTTTAAATAAATGCTGCTATGGGATTTTGCCCATAGCCATTTACTCCAATTGTTGATTGGTTATAATTTTTCCCAGTAAACATAGCTCAGGCGAGGCAGCATATTTGGGTTGATCATATAATTTATATGGGAGAAAAGGCATAAAGGAAATATTTGCTTGCAAATAGAACTTTTATGCTTCTTCTCCCCGTTGTGTACTTTTTATTTCTTTTGGGGGCCTGGGACTTGGGGTGGCATTTATTTGGATTATACCCAATACCCTTTAGGATACTTGTGCTTGCCAAGTGACCAGGCTCCCATGCGAGCGTCACTTAAACTAGACCAAAATCTTTCATTGGCCTTAATGCACATTTAATTGGAACTTAAACCTGGTTAAATAAACGTATCCTTTTAAGTCAAGTTTAAGTTCCTTAAACCCGACTTAAACTTTCATTTGGATTTTATGCTCGTTCAATATTGCTGAAATGTCGATTAAATTTGGCATTTCACCCAGTGTTGTCTGTTTCGACGAATTATTTCGCCTTTCTTTTTCGAAATTCTTCTGTTCTTACAGCCAGGCTTTCTTTCTTGGACTTTCGATTTCAGTCTTCACCCATTCACAGTATAGTCGGCCAAGGAGAGACCTAAATTAAATTTACCGCCATACCTAGAGGCTGTGTTAAGGATTTCATTGAAAGGCAACAAAAAATGTTATCATCATTTGCTTTAGATGTACATCACCAGACTTATAAATGTTTAAATCAATCTCATCACATTCATATCTACCAAAACAGCAACGAAGCCCTAAGTTCTCTTACCTTTTTCAATATCGCAAGAAACCAGAATTGTTTTTTCCGTTCTATCAGAATAAGGCCAGTTTTCGCCAATGGTCGCTTTTCTCATTTCACTCGCAAGTATCTCTTCACATGTTTCCACTCGGAGTTCAGGAATGGAACCAATAGGGACTGGCGACGGAGACTATTTTCATCAAAGAACAGTTCTAGTTGTGCATTTTCCCTCTGACAGTAAAACTAAACCTATGTACCTACTCAAGTAAATGTAAGTTTTAAAGTTATGGCGTCATCGGGGAAACTGTCCTTTCGTCTGTTAAAACTAATCTGCTTCACCTGTTTTAGTGTGCAGGTAGAAAAGAATAGAAATCTCAAAACGCGAGCATGGAAACTACAACGTTGCCTTCCGACCTTCGACGTCGGGTCGGAGAATGCTTTCTGGCTCCAATGTGGAAAGTACTTTGGCCTCGCAAGTATAAATTTAGAGCAAATTCCTATCATTCATTCTTGGTCTTACTTTCAACAATCTAAGAGCCATTATCGTTCAGATATGTTTCACTTTAATGCTGGCACTTTTCCATGCTTAAAACTCACCTCTTTTCGTATTACTCTTGACATAATAGCTTTCATAATTTGGCACAAATTAAAGTTCTTTGGTCGGGCCTCCTTAATCCGATTGTTTAGTTCACATAGATCCTCTGAAATGACGTAGTTGAAGCTGTGACATCGAAAATCATCATTATATGCCCGATTACATTCAGCTGCATTCGAAGATTTCATCGTTTTAAAAGTGTCTTCGAAGCATCATACCCAGAATGACATGCTCATCCCTTTTGCATTCTTGAGCGAAAATTTCGCAAAAGTGGCACAGTGTAATTACAATACAAAAACGCATCGTCCTCACCACTGCCTCTTTCTTTCCTGTTAAATAAATTTCGACTTAAAATAAAAGACCAATATTATACAATAATGCTTAGAACTAAGAAATTTTTTCGATCTCGTCAAAAATGCGCGTGCAATAAGGAACAAAATAGGAAAAACAAAACCATTTAAAACAAGCTTCATTTGTTCGACTTAAATGCAGCTAAGATATATTTATGCCCGTATTTTGAATGCGGGAAACTCCAAAGCTCCTAAAAATGGCGCTGGCAATATAATATTGGTGAGAAGATTCAACTTTTGAACAGAGCAAGAACAAATATCACCAGTAAAAATTGTAACGATTGTACTGGACTGTTTTTGAAGTAGCTTTTTTTCAAAATATCTGAGCGGGTGCTTTATTTAAATTTTGCATGCCTCGTTTGCTGTCAAAGATGGATGAAAATGTCTCCTGTAGTGGAAACTGTTTGTAATATTTTTACCCTGAGATAAAGCGGAAAGCAATTGTTTATGTAACATTTTGCCAGTCTGTTATTACCTTGGGGAAGATCTACTGTCTACTATAATAGCGTATTGCGGCAAGTAACAACATTAACCAAACGTTGATTGCGATTGAAAATTTTGATTTTGCTCAAGGTATACATCTAACAGGATACGCAGTCAATAGTAAAAGTGATCGGAGCCGAGTTGAGTTTCTTGTTATTGAGTTTTATTTTTTTACGTTATATATTTATACTGACTGTAGTCAGAATTCCTTTTAATTGCGGAGGTAAAGGAAAAGGCGTAACATACGACGGGATACAGAAGGTCGGGCATATCTAAATCAAAATTAAACTTCTAAGAGTCTTTCGATGAAACCAATGTACCTACTCCTGCTTTAGTCAATGCATGTGTTGAATTTGATTGATGGTTTTCCAAGACTCTCCCCTCTAGAGAAGATCATCTCACGCTGTGGTTTTGAGTAGGACGGTCAAGGGATGTACAAAACGCAAGAGCAGAGCGTTTGCTCTGCTCATTGAATCTTTCCATCTGTTGTTGTTGTTGTTTTTTTTTTGTTTCTTTCTCGTTGCCTTTTAAATCGCGGATTCCTATGAGAACTAGGGAACCTTAAGCCATCAGGGTGCCAATGTTGATGGAAATTAGTTTATGCTCCTTATAAGAAATTTCGCGAATAGGTTAATGCTAAAACCGTTCTCAGCGGCGTCAGACTACATCTCTAGGGAAAGTTATATGAGCAGTGTTGAATTTCAAACAGAAACGTAGATAACTCGCCGTTAAGCCCGGTTTCCATATAATCGTCCTTGTCGCAACAGTCGTCTCTGTCGCTTGAAATACTTGGAAGCGACAGGGACGATCACATGGAAACGCTCTTGCGATCAGCCGGGACGATCCTTGCGACAGAAACGATCGGTCGTCCGAGATAGACTCGAGTTCTATCCTTGCGACTGAGACGACTGGAAATGACTCAGAAGCGATCGCATATTTTTAATGGAAACCGGTGAACACGACCCTTGCGACAGAAGCGACGCGACATATCCCATGATGCCCCTGATTAATTACAGCACGTAATTGAAAGTGGTTAAAAGCTCAAGCTTATTTGTAGTAATACTCGTGATCTTTGTCTTTCATCTCTTGAAGGAGTGTATGAAAAATTCCAAGACGTTCTCTCCCGGAATATGGTTCGAACCTAAAACCTATGCTTTCTTCGATGTTCTCTTTCGCTTCTTCTTCGAAAAACAATTCGGAGAAGCAAAAAACACGCCAAAAATCTTCTTCTTCGATCGACTGCCGCCATTTTTATTTTGGTTTCGGCGGTAAAAGTGACTAGTCCCAGTCTTTCCACCATTTGATCCGATACATACGATTTAATGAAAACCAGTTTTCGCAAGGATCGCTTCAGTCGCGTCTGTCGCTTCTGTCGCCCCGGTAAGCGGCAGAGACGACTGTTGCGATAGGGACGATTATATGCAAACCAGGCTTTGGGGTTCCCTTTCTCGAAGCATTCACATTTTTGTTATTTCATGTTGTTGTTTTGAAGAGGGAAATTACATAGAATGTATTCAGAGCACTGAAAAACAAACGTAGCGAAGTAGCGCAACATAAAAGGAAACAAAATCTGCATCATTTTACCAGATTTCTCAATTCATCTTATCCGACAGCCCATCTGTAACAATTCCATTGTTCAGGTTTGGCGAGAGGGGCGAAACACTGTTGCGCTCGCTCCGCTCCCCTGAAAAACGCCATAAAAGAACAGAATTTTTTAAACGGCCTTCAACTTTTACAAAAAATCACAAGTCCAGCTCTACTTGAGATTCAGGGCCGTCCCTGTACCCCTTCCCAGACAGAGTCAATAGCACTGCAGATAAAGCTTAAGCAAGACTCAATACTTTCCTGACAAAAGACTCAAGCGTAAGGTCTAAAAGGTGTTTTATTGAAGGCTGTGGTTTATAGTAAAGATGACTCCTTTATTGACAATTTTATAGCTTGGTACAATGTTCTAATCTCGGTGCCATATCCCTCTAAAAGCCACTTTCATGTTCAGGTTTTTCTTACTGTAAAAGCCTTGTTTGACGATCGCATTTGGACCATGCTATCGAGCAGTTTGAATATCACGTGCTACAATGAGCTAGATTTCTCAAAATGAGTTAAAAAATCTACAAATGAACTACAAAACTAAACACAAATCACTACCAAATATCTAACTTAGTGATATTCTTAGACCTTTTTTTATTAATTTATTAATTTTTTTCATTTTATTTTCAAGAGATATATGAATAATATAAGAGTAATATGCTTGGACGTCACTTAAAGTCCTAATGCCTATCATGCTCGCAAACAAGTTAAAAAATCTAAGAAATGAGCTAGGTTATTGATAAACTACGAAATCTCTCATAAGCGATGTCAACCTGTGTAATTCTTTTTTTTTTCATGCGATCACTTGTTCTATTCATTTGTCTATTTATCGACAAGAGATACCCATGAAACTCAATGATTAGATTCGCAGCTTGAGTGCAAGATACTCGCTAGTGAGTTTTGCAGAAAACTATTTATGTTGTTGTCCTACCAATTAACTCATCACTGACTTAAGTACCCAAACGTTTGTCCAAGTTATATAATGGATCCTCTCGATCAGTCGTGGAAAACGTCCTAACATTGCGAAAGTAGACTTCACTTTACTTTTAAATTATCATAATGCTTGAAAACGAGTCAAAAAGATTATAGAAATGAGCCACTTATATCCCTTAATGCCTGAACACTAGTTGGTAATGTGCTATTCCGTAAATTGTTCTCCTTTTTTTGTGCCATTTTTATTCTCATTTACTTTCATTTAGAGATACTGATAAAGCAAACAAAACAAAACAAAAAAAAAAAAAAAAAACAGAACAAAACAAACCAAACGAAACAGAACAAAACAAAGCAAAGCAAAGCAAAACAAGGCAAAACACAACAAAACAAAACAAAACAAATGAAAACGAAACAAGAACATAAAAGGAAACAAAAAATGCAACATTTTACTCTGATTACTACTAAGTATCTGCCATGTGAACGGTACGGCTGTCTAAGTTGTAGAGCCACATTCTAAAAACTCTTTTTTAGTCTCAAAACGCGCATTAGGTGCAAAAATGCTCCTAAATTTGTTTTGAGTTAACAATGAGCCACAGAGCTTTGTTATACTAATAAATCTCTTGCCATATTTGCCTCAGGATCATACTAATTTTTTTCTCTAAAATTAGCTGATTTTTTTCTTAAACTAGAGATACCTATGACACTTAACCGTCGATACGCAATCTAAGTGCTAAACATTTGCTTTTGTTAATATGATATATGTCATTTTATCAAAGTACGGTTTAAAAAAAAAAAAAATCTGAGGTAGAACCTACTCTAGAAAAAAGTTATTCAGGAAATTGAAATATTGAATCCCCCCTAGACTAGAGAAAAGCCCCGAAGAAGGCTAAAAAGTTATAATTAAAATCAGCTAATATTCATATTTAAGACCACTGAGGCATTTTCCTACTCACTTTAAGTTAATCTTGTGTACTATTAATGATAGGGAAATAACTTAATTAAAAAAAGAATCAGCATGCGGGCGTGATTTTCGGTGTTTAGCCGCTCTCCAGGTGAAGCCGTCAGGCAGCTTAAACTTCTTTCTCAAATCTATGATATCTTAGTATATGCTGGAAATAATAGACCTACAATATCAGCTAGCTAGACATATATCGCAATTGAGCACAAAAAGAAAATGGAATCAGACCAAATGAACTCTGAAACACAAACAGAACTGTCACTACACGCCTATTCAGAGATAGCGCCCAATATCTTTGATACTAACTATACCATGCTACGAGTTATATAGCTAAGGAATCAATTAGGGAAATTAAAAAAAACTGTCATATTGTGTTGACTAAGATATTTTCACAGACACTGTACTTGATCGTTGCTAGAATTACTTTTTGCTATTTCTTGAACTATTTGTTTCTTTTCTCCAGCCCTGACGGTCTCTTTGCTGATGAAAAGAGGAAAAGTACACAGATAAATGATTTCAAAACGTATCTAATTAGTTGATTACTTGACCTGCCTATCAAATAGTCGCTTTGGGCTGTCTGTTCCAGCCAGGCAGCTACAAAATGAGATAAGCGATTGCCATGCCAACCATTTAAGCGTACAGTCAGGCTGACATTCCGGCAAAAAAATCGAGCAGAAAGTCGAGCTGATAGACACAGCAGTAGTTAGGCAGACAGCCTGCCTAACAATCAAGCAGTTAAATAGTTAGATCATCTGTCAGCCATGGTCAGCCCAGCAGTCATTAGCTCAATGTAATCTGAATGCTTACTCGTCAGCTGGCCGATTGATCTGTCAGCCATACTATTATATAAAAACTCGTTAAGTTGGCTAACTTAAATTATCAAATTTAAATTGTTGCACTAGTCAATGATCAGGGTAAATAATTCGAGGAGGGCAAGTAGATGTGAGTTAACAAAGGATATGCAGCAAAGGGCACTCATAGAGCCCGCTAGCCACAGAGGACTCGTTTTTATTTCACTTTTTTCAAGACATACATCGCCAAAATCAGAACGCAGATCGACGCGTATGTAAAACCGTAACCAGGACATTATAATCATTACTAGTTACAGTGCTATGTTCCTCGCCAGAGCCCGCTTCAGTTATATCAATTGCAGTCAGAATCTCGATTTTGAGCCTTGTTAGATCGACCATAAGCTTTAAATAATACATGGAAATTTACTCTGTTTAACTGGGAAAGAAAGTCAGTGGGACTCATACATGTATTAGGAGGTTTAAGTAATCAGGAGGCAACTGTCCATGTATATACACGGCAATGCATCAGGACAAAAAATAAGATATTTTCACCCTTCATTTTAGATGATATATATAAGACTAATGTCGCACAGAATAACTTTGATAAGATAGCGATCAAAACGCAAATTCTTTTTAGGACTTTGTTTTCCACACCCCTTTAGTTAGTGGTATTCAGTCTTGAAGCAAAGATAATAAAGATTTACCTTGGTTCCAAAACAGAGAACTAAAGCCTGGTATCAAACACCTCTTCCTCCCCTGGATAAATTACGAAAGGACATGGAAATACAAAATATTGTAATATGAATATATTATTTCTAATACAATGCTCGCTTGACTGTGTTGAAGTGTTTATCAAAATTATTATTTATATTTTCTCTATTTAGTGTACATTTGAGCAAGTACCTGTAAAGTTAAAGATAATATAAAAAGTGAGTCACTCAACTAATTCAAGTGTGACATATATCAAGTTTCAGTATTTCAAGACAGATTTTGGCCCATTACTAAGACGAAGTATAATAATACCCAGTGTTTTCAATTTTCTCTCAATTCAGTCACTTCTGATGTGAATCACCACGTTTCTATTTTCTTGAAGCGATAAGTTGGAGTGATTATATGTCACTTTATGAACACTGACTCTATGTTGGCGGATTTACAAGGAATTTTACCTTCCTTTGCGATCTCTATGTCAGGCTCAAGCTCCTTCTCTTCCTCTTCAACTCTTTGAACATCTGAAGGAGATGATGTATTTGACAAACACTATATTAGTGTTGAGTTGTTCAATCTTCTTTCTACTTAAGCATGTTATAAAACCATTAATTTTCCAGTGAATGTCAAGATCACAGATATGCTTCAATAATTCACCCCCTTGCCCTAACCTCACAAGTGAACAATCAAATAGTACCCCCTTCTTTACCTTTGTCACTAGGTAATGAAACTTCTTCACTCTCCTCTTTCTCCTCAGCCTCGAAAGCTGTGTAATAACAAAGTTATTTGTTAGAATGAAGTATAAGTATCTTAAAGGCGACGCATAGAAAGTAATTGAGTTACCATCATTCTGACTGTGTAGGTTAACATCATTGCCGCCAAATGTATAAATTTGTCTTCATAGTAAACTTGACCCATGGCCCTTCCATTAACCCAATTAATTGCTCCAAATAGCTCTTAAGTCCAAATAAATATAGAAATTATAATAAAGAAAACTTGCACTGTATGCAGAAAAAACTGAACTCTTATAATGATGTCTATTTGGATACTTGCGATCGACGAAGTTGCCGAGATGTTGGGAGAATCACTAAGTAATGGAGAGAGTTGAAACGTTCAGAGTTAAAATTTTGCGACCCTCTAGAGGCCTTGCTGAGGGACCACCAGTTTAACCGATCACCATTGTCTCTGTTCCCTCAAGTAGGAAATTAGTGCAGATACAAGGCCTACCCGTATATGCCCTTCAACCCTATCCAAGCGGAGAGCCTAAAATGACCGAGGCCAAGTTATATTACGCTTTCCGTTTTCTCTGTAAGATGATGTGTGTACTCAAAGATACATTAGTCCTCATTCATTTAATCTTGTTCGTTATAAAGGAATTCAAAAGATATTTTTTTAAGATTCTATTAAATCGAATATATATTTTTTTATTAACTCATCTAGAGCCTTGTTATCTTGATCGACCAGTCAAAGACAAACCCCACCTTTACCTTTGCAACTTGGCTCTGGTATCTCTTCGCTCTCCGCTTGCTGCTCAGATTTACCTGTTGTGTGATAACAAACGGTTATTCATTAGAACTAAGTAAAGTCGCTCAAAGCGACGAATAGAATGCAAGTGACCGTCATGACCACTAAGTAGGTCAACACAATTATAGTAAAATTAAAAAGGTGGGTTATATAAAAGAACCCGGCTAATGGCCTGCAAGTAAGCCAGGTACAATGCCTCGTTGGCTTTTAACTTCATACAAAGAAAAACGAAAACAAACAAAAAACAAGAACTTGCACTGTATGTGGTATTAAAGGAGGGTGCTATATAATGCACCATTCCGAAAGAACTCATCGCTTTTACCTTCATCAGTTGGCTCTTCAGTCTCAGGATTTTTTTCTTCTTCTTGACCTACAGAAATACATCATAAACAAAAGGTACCCATAGAATGATGTTACTATTTTTTTTGTTTGTTGGTTTCATTTTGGGTAGATCATCATTATTCAAAACAATGACAACATCAAAATTTAAAGTATTAAGGAGAAAAATGACCCATTAGATGCACCCCAAATAGCGGTATGTATAAACCTCCATCAATAAAAAATAAATATATATTATTAGACATTTTGTTGTGTAGTATCACTGAGTATTTTTACGAGTTGTACTGTATTTCGACGAGCCCGTAGCGCGAGTCAAAAGAGAAATAACGAATAAAAATACTTAATGATACTGCACAACAATACGTCTAATAAGTTACTTATTATCCAACAGACCAAATTCTTATTTCAATGCGGGGGAATTTCGCGGATATTCATTGACAGGCAGTGCGTGACAGAATTATACGAGGCGGAACGGAATTGGGTTGTTGTCGTGTTGCTGTTTCTACTTTCTTCTATAAATGAAGAAATTTCCTGATCGTCTAGCTGTTTTTCCTCGTTCGATTAATCTAATAAACTTGGATTTATATTTGCAAGCCATGCTGGCTCTTCGTCGTCAGAAATATGACTCAAATTGTCCGCCATTTTTTTTTCCAAACTTCAATCCAAATCTTCGCTTGCGCGATGCAGGAAAACCTGTCTAACCGGTTCTCTAGGGTAAAAATATCGCGTGATACTTGTACTCGTCGGTGGCGTTATTTGCACTCTACGGAGTGTAGTTGGATAATAAAACCTATTTTTATAAGGCCGATTTGGTGAAAGCCTAAAGAAAAATAGGCGTACGTTTTGGTTTTTTTGACACTCGCGGGCGTAAATATGACCGTCAGCCGCGCCGCACTCATCCCGGAATTTTTTGGTGATATTACAAGTAAACATTTTCACAAGACAGTACACTGTTCAAATCAAAATATCAATAACAGAACTTGTGCGCTCACGGAAAAGTAAACAATAATAATTAACTAGGAGCCTGTAGTGGCATTTTGATTTTGCTAGCTCCTTTTACTGTCCTCAAGCTCGAATGAGCGAACTTAGAGAAGCGCTTCCATTGTTGCTATGTGACGTCCTATTGGCATTGATCATCTGACGGCGGCGTATACAAGAGAACAGTAGAGTGATAGAGATAATTGCACATAATATATAACCTGAAAACCACACTTCATTTAGTATGTTGAATGTAGAGAATTGTACCTTGTGTACAATGAAGGCTGACAAAATGTACTTCATGGATGTGTCCCAAGGCAAGTGTCCTGCTTTTGTCAACAGGACATTGTGGCCTTAAGATAACGTCGTGAGCAGCGGAAAGACTGCTGACCACATGAATGCAAGTTTTGTAGCAATTTGCTGCGGCACAGAGAATAACATGGTCACCCCAAGCGCCATCTTGCTCCATGTACGTTAAGTAATCAGCCCACGAGTGATGTCCATGGACGAAGTGAAACAGATTTGTCTCATCCGGCTGCGAGAAGAGTAAAATAGAGAACGAAACTTAAAGTGTAAAGGGCATGGTACACTGGACGAAGCTGAATACATTGGAAGGAGTCATCGGATTAGAAAACAACAAAAAGATACAAAACAGTAGTAGGAACGGACAATAACCAATCAGAGTTATGAACTCAATGTTCTACATTGGATGGAGCAGTCTATTTGCCCTTTTGAAATATCAAATGTCTAGTGTCCACTTTAAGTCAAGGCTATCCAATTGGGACTGTCCCATCTGGGGGAGACTCAAACGCAAAGTACTTTTAAGAAACCTCTGCTTGGCTGCCTTCTCCACAGGACAAAGCCCTTTTGAAACGGAGGTCTGCATTCTACATTCATCCGTGACCCGGACATGGCTTCTATTACTACAAAGCGTGTTTTATGGGTCATCCAACAGATTAAACAGTTATTCTCCAGAATAAAGGTGACTAGAGCTGGGTATTTATCGAGACGAAGAGGCAAGGTAATTATCCATCACTTTCACAGACGCTGATGTAGAAAATTAGCTACGTATATACCAGAAGGCGGTGAATGGCACTTATTAATCACTTACCATAGCCAATGAGCGCGCGGTGTTGTTTATACTAAAAGCTGATGTCAGAGTATTTATGATCCTTATTAACCCCTACAGGAGGAGTAGTGATGTGTTGGCCAGTTGGCCCACATGGAGATCTAACCTTCATGATGCTTCTAAAGTAATATGAGTTACATAGAGTGTAAGACATCAACTTACTAGTTTAGGGTTTTTTCTGAGGTGCTGGACCAATATTTGTCTTAATTCGTCGTGTTTTATTTTGATTCCCATAGCAATTTCCAGTTGATCTGACAAAGCAAAGAACATGCAGTTTCCTGATCCTTCATTGTCAACAATTCTGAAGCCTTTGTCTGAAGCAATTTTCTTCAACTCAAGTTTTAAGTCGGTCTTCTCATTGACTTTGCTTGCATCGAGTTGCATCTGTTGAAGCTGAGCAATTAACTGAACAGAACCTAAATGGACAAACGGATGAATGGATAGAGGATAAGTACCACAATGCCCGTAATTAAAGGAGGACCAAAGAAAAAAAAAATATCTACAATGTAAATATATATTTTTTTAGGTTTCTACAAGTTCTTAGTAATAAGTTTCTTTCATATATGGAGGAGCGTTATAGAAAAGGAAGTAAAAAAGAATTCTTAACGCCTCGGTTTTCAAATTTCATTAAATCGCACTAAGTCATTTCTCTAAAAAATTCCTAGGAGATTAAAAACATCTACACTTCGCCCTCCAAAAGCCAGATATTTTAGTCCAATATTTTTTTTTAGCTCATAGTTAAAATAACGGGTTAATTTTGACCTAGTTAGATGAAGCTTGCATAAATACAATTAGATTGTGTATACAAAACAATCCAAAAATGCTCAAATTCCTGTCAAAACTTATGTTGTTTTTGAAGATTTAGTACTTTTTATCGGTTCAAGTGTTTTCAATTCGTGGCGCTACGCTCCGAGATTCGTCTGTAGTTTTAGCTTCTGAAGCGGCATTTTGGCGGAATTCAGTTACTATCGATTTTCTCAAAAAGAAATCAATATTCAGCCAAACGAAACATGTAACGGTTGGTTTCATTGTAAAGCCCACCTAGCTTGAGAATATGGGCCGAATCAATTTTTTGGCTGCTGCCACGGTATTTCGAAAATTTCTCATTTTTGGCCACATTTGCTCTTGAGCGTTAGTTAATTGTTTTGTAGAGTGATTTATTTTCCCCTTAAACAGACAAACCAAAAACCCGGATGTCAAAATCATCGTCATTATCTGTTTCAAAGAACAAGTAGATTAGACCATGTCATGATGCTGACGGTTGGTGTTTTCTTTTGAGAAAAATTCCTCTCAGATGCAGTTTTTACATAAGTTAATATGCGTGTACATTCAATTATTCATTGATTTATGAAATAATGTTCTAAGGCCTAGTGTATACGTCGCGATACAGTCGACTTTCATTCAGACGAATTTAATTCAAGGTGCCACAAGCAATTAAATTCGACGATAGCGCGACGTCTGAAGCGAATTAAATTCGTTTGCTAAATTAAATTTGTTTTAGACGTTTTATCCGTTAGGGTAAGACGGATAAAATATCGATAAGGCGTCTTCAGTTTTAACGTCGCCCTAGCGTCGCGTCGAATGAAATGCATACATTTTCTTAATTTATTTTGGCGATCCCGCAGAGACCCGTGGCGATCCCGCAGCGACCCGTGCCGAGCTTATCGAGTGACACCTCTGACCAGAGACACTGTATTTAGGAAGAGAATTAAGTTCGACCGTACTGATTCTTACGCATACAACCACGCCACGATTTATGTCGATGGAACGACGAATTTAATGGAATTGAATTCGTCTGAATTAAATTCGACTGAAACGCGACGTATAGACTAGGCCTAAGTTATCCAGTAAAGGCATTTTAAAAATACAAGTATAAAAAAGAAAAAAACAGATTTTATTTTCGGTCAAGCTTACTGTTCGTTTTATTGTCAGCAAAGCACTCGCGTAACTTGAACTAGAGTTTAATAAATCACAATCGATTACTTAGTTGAGTTATTTATTAAAAAAAAAAATCATACAAAAAGTTTAAAAATATAATAATAATAAGGATAATTATACTGTTGCCAAGGAAATTTGATATCACTCGTTTCTCTCTTTTATACGTTTCCATTACATCATTTCTTCCAAACCATTGGCGACTCTTAGAAGTAGTTATAGAAAGCAGTTGAAGTGGGATGAATGGAATACTAATCTTGTGCGAATAAAGCGGTTATCTATGACTTGCTTTCTTATTTTATTGATAAACCAAATTTGAAACAATTTTTAGTGTAATAGAGGGCCCTAGATGGGACTTGAACCCACGACCCTCCGTGATCTAGTCGGATGCTCTAACCACTGAGCTACTGGAGACTCTATGGTGAGAACTAAATTTGAAATAAAAATAAAGGAAATAATAGGCAAGGGATTTTATTTCAATTAATAGGAATTTGTACCTGAAGGAAATGGGACGTCATCCCCTCCACATGCTTGTTCCACTGCTATCGATGGAGTAAATGTTTTTTTTTGTAGAGTTATTTATCAAGTAATAAATTAGAAACCTTGATACACTGAATAGTTATTGTCAATACACATTACCAGATCTGTGTCATACGGACAACGCAGGTATAATCCTTAGACAATACGACGTAAATGCTACTTATATAAAAGGATGATCATGAGATTCTCCCAAGCGGGGTTCAGAAAGTACGTTAAGAAAATTGTCATCAGGATTTTTCGAGGTGACTTACTTTCTATATGGATTCCTCTTGCAGTTATCATACAAAATTGATAACACCAAATTTCTTCCCACTTATGTCATATGGGGAAACCATTGCTTAATCTTTACTTATTCTATAGTGCACAAACTTATGTGTCAGAGCATGGTAAGGAATGCTATGATTTCATTCTAGATATCTCAGTATTTTCAAGAGCTACCGTTTGGTAGACTAATCAGTTCTAATTGAAATGATTGAGTTCAGAGGTTTTCCATTTCATTGTCCACTTTACTAATTGTGAAATGACGTATCAATAAAAATAAGTAAACGGATAACGCACAGACCTGGTTGCGGAGCAGGCAACTCAGGGGCTTCCATTTCTGGCATTTCTTTCTGTTTTATTTCTTGCAATTCAATTTGTTCTCCTATGGGGAAGAAATTGCAAAACAAATGGGACTACGAAGGGGCAGAATGAAACGAGAGACAGGTACTATACGCAGAGTCCCTGCCGAAGAGGGTAGAAGACTTTTTATATATAATTACACTGGGAATACCCATATTTTACCGTTGTTAGCATCTCACCTTCATATCCGATCTGTCCCTGCTGATCATTTTCTGCTTCTTCTGTTCAATAGAACAAGAGCAATAAATCTGTACTGGTCTTCTCCAACCGGAGAATAAACTTATGTCAAGCTTTTCTAAATTTGTATCTTCACCTTGGAAGTAGAAACATCTATCTATATTCTAAGAATAATTTAGAAATTTCCGTTCTTATTCATAATTCAAGAAATTTTGCAAACTGAATTCAATTAGATCCCAACAAATACCTTTGAAGACACCAGCCAACATAAGTTGAGATCAAATCAAGATTTCAATTGGCGTCGTTGCCCCTTTTGAATTGGTTAATTTATTGCTTTGTCCCCAATTCTACCTTTAAACTTAGAGTCACTCACATGACTGATTTCATCTTACCTACTTCTTCTATAGCAGTTCATGTTCTTGATAACAATCCTGTTTTCACATTTTGCTTCTTACACCTTTTGTGGTTTCAATAATTAATGTATTCTATTGGAAGTAATGTCTGTTTTTACCATTTTAAAGCAATTCCAATCTTATCCCCTTTCAAAACTTGATAGTATAAGTAAATAGAACATCAAACTGAACCTTCTGGATTTTTTCCCCTGCTGAAAATAGATCGAACATTGGCCCACAGCTTCCTCAGTTTTACTTTCAACACGGCTTGCACCTATACGTTAGAAATTTATGGGCTTGTTAGTGATCTGCATGCGTATTATCAACCGTGAAAAAGCAAGCAAAAAAAAAAATCTGTACAATCATTTCTTGCATTTAGATCTATGCGAATTTTGTGTTTCTATTTCGGGTTATTTAGCGAAAAAAAAGAAAAAAAAACTCCTCTCGAATGAAATGTGATGTTTTCAAAATATTTCTTGTCCGTCAAGGAAAAAAGAGACCGTCGTCGTAGTAAACTTATCGCCAACATCTCTGAGGAACATCTATCGGTGTTTGTTTCAAACAATTATCTTGCAGTGTGTCTGTTAACCTAAAAATGACAGTTTGTCCTATTCCGAAGAAAGATAAAAGTGTTACCTGTGGAGTAGAAAGGGTATACAGCAGTGGGTTGATTGCCGAGTTGATAGGCAGGGCGAACACTGCAATCCACACCGCCAGATCACCAGGTGGATCAAACGTTTTCTCAATGTGCGACTTGATGCCAAAGGCAATGATTGGTATCCAACACAAGAAATCGGTCAGAATAATAAAGAACACTCTCTTGGCAAGTGCCCTTTCTCTTTTGGCCTGTGCACTTTGTGCTCTTGCTTGTATTTCACGAACAGTTCCATGCGCACCGAGCCGTCTGCTTGAAGACCACGATTTCAACAAAATGGCAACATAAGCCACCATAATGAAGATGAAAAGAGAAAAATTTAGGACGATAAAGATAGAGGTGGAGTATTCCCAGCCTTCTTGTAATTGCGGGGAAAGTTGCAGGGGCAGGCACACAACGTTCTTGCCATAGTACCAGTCACCAAAGTAGTGCATTCCAGACAAGGGAAGGAATGCCATAATGCCTCCCACCAGCCAGATCACTGCGCACATTATACGAGTCTGCCTCGGTGTAATTTTAGCAAAAGTGTAAGGAAACACAATGTTCTTGAGCCTGTCCCATGCAATCAGAGAGATCATCATAACTGACACCTCACTTGAAAGGACAGACATGGCGCCATTGAAATGGCAAAACCAACCGGTGCGCCACTTATAGTCGTGCATGTAGTATTCCCCTGCCCATTGGAGGTCTTTTATACCAATAATGATAAGGTAAATACCCATGATGCCATCTGATATACCCAGATTCATCAACATGATAGACTGGACCATATTGTTATCAGGGAAAAAATACTGCCACCCAACTACAAACAGAGACCCAAACAACGACAGGAGGCCGACAACCCAAAGACTTCTCCTTGGAGCAAGGTTGCGGAACATGGATTGACAGCTTGCAAAGTTGTCATTGAAGGAATATTCGCAATCGGCATTCTCTTTGAAAAGATCAAGGTGACAGCACATCAGATTGGTGTCCAGAGTTCTGGAATTCGAAAAAAGAAAAGAAATTTTAAAAGGTGCATCGCTAGAACATTGAGAACGAAATTATATAGATATAAAAAAGATCGGCAAAACAGTGACTTTTGCAAGCTAAGACAAAGATGATTGATAAGAAAGTAATTTCTTTCTTTTTAACTGATTGACTAATAATAAGAAAGCCTCACAAAGTATGTTTGAAGCACTTGCGTTTGAAATCTAAATATAGCATCATATCATTTCCAATATTGAAATTCGAAGTGTTGGGGAACGTTTTCATGAATCCAAAGTCACCGGTGATCTGAACTATAAAGGCTGAGCAGAGACAAAATAATTGAAATGATAACAACATGCTGCATGTCAAAGTAAGAGACGTTAAAATTTAAAGTTGTTATTAGTCTACTGTAGTAAAGTTGCATGCAAGTTGCAGCGCCTCATGTCACAACTTGACAATCCTTTTATTATTATTTTTTGAATCAACAATGCTTTCGATAAACATATACAGCCAAAAACTAACGATAAAAGCCCGACGTTTCGGCGACATCCTGGCGCCATTGTCAAGAAAAACTAAATTAGATATGCGATTTCAAGAGTAACTAAGAATCCAGAGTCACTTATTTGCATAGGTCAGCCAAAGACCTTGGCGCGAATTGAGTCTGATTGTGCGTTTAAACACGGTCGTAGTTGTTTAATGCGTAATATCTCATTAACGAGACAATCAAAGTTGTTAGGGAATTTTTTCAACACCTTAAAACAATTGTGAAAGTCATCCGGAATCCTACCCGCCGAGTGGTGTTTGCAGTGGTAGATTTTAACGCAATGAAGACTGGTCAGCGATCCTTAAGTTTAGGAAGGTTTTAAAAGTAGAGTCCACAAGTTGCAAGGGAAACCTCAGTTTAGAGAACAAATACTACAGTCGTTCGCACTCCTCAGTGAAGTAAGACCGTGACGAGGACAGGCGATATGCGCGATCGAGGATAGTTGTCAAAAGGCCGCGCGTGGACCTATTATCAACATGACTATTGTAATGGAGGAGCAGACTGCCGCTTGTTGGTTTCATGAACACTTTAGTTTCAATGTGGGGCGCTTGGTTTAGGAGTCGAATACCGAGAAAGGGGAGCATTCCATCATTTTCGACCTCCATAGTGAATTTGATGGCGGGGTGGGTGTGGTTGAGGGTGTTGAGGAGGTCCCTTGCTGTAGAAAAATCAGGCATCACAGTCTTCATTGCGGTTAAAATCTACGACTGCAAACACCACTCGGCTTGCCAGACCCTCTATTAAAGACCAGGAATCAACTAACATAGTTAAGAAACACTTAAAAGATCTCAGTGTGAAACTCCAGACCATTGTCCAACCAGTGTTTATGAACCGCAAGATTGCCCAGGAGTTTCCGACAAGCGAACCAAAGCCTAATGCTTATTGATCAATGATGCGTTCTGTATAACTTCAAATGTGACCAGTGCGATGCTGGTTATGTCGGATACACCCGTGGCCATCTCTTCGTACGCGTTGATGGATATAGAGGAAAGACCTCGTCAGTGCGCAAACGCTATGACTGTAGACACGCGGGCAGGATTCCAGATGACTTTCACAATTGTTTTAAGGTGTTGAAAAATTGCCATAACAAGTCTGATTGTCTCTTTAATGAGATGTTACCCATTAAAAAACTACGACTGTGTTTGAACGTACAATCAGACTCAGTTCGCGCCAAGGTCTTTGGCTGACCTTTGCAAATTAGTGACTCTGGATTAGAGTTAGGGTTAGGGTTTAGAATTCTTATTAGTTACTCTTGAAATCGCATATTTAATTTAGTTTTCCTTGACAATGACGCCAAGATGTCGCCGAAACGTCGGAATTTTATCGTTAGTTTTTGGCTGTATATATATATATATTTTTTTTTTATTACTTTTTTCCAAGGCAATTCATACAGCATTCGCCTCAAACATCCTTTTGAAATCATTGAGTAAAATGATAACATTGGAATCTTACACTCTGATAATGTGCGGAAAATAATCGAAAAATCCTTTGGGCAGCTCAGCCATTAGGTTGTAATGCATGAACCTGCAATTTCGAGTAGAAAGTGAAAAGTACCTTAGATTATGATGTATAAACTGTTCCATTATCTCATTTTCCCAAATAACTATTTACAAGCCTTCCCTCTGACTGCAGAAAAACTGAAAGTGAATCCACTTCAATACTCTAAATAAAATTCACACCGACATCTCATCCGATTGCAAAACATGCGACTTTATTTACCATGACAAAGATCAGTCATTTACAATGAACTTACAAAAATCGCAGTTCATTGGCATGCTTAAAAGTCGTCCTGCTTACGTCTTGTATCTTATTACCGAAGATGTTGCTGTAAAAATGAATAACAGAACTATTTACAAACAGAAGGTAAACGCTGTTTGATTCCTTAAAAATTCACATAGAGTGGCCTTTAAAGCTAAAAAGTACTCAGCTATGTTTGTTAGCGTTTTTGAAAATATTCACTTTGGTCATTAAAAGCATGTGTTACTAAAAAGGTTACCTTTTTTAGCTCAAAAAAAAATTATCAGCAAAAATTACATTGTCGAGCATTGCAATTTTTTTTAACACGCCTGTTCTACTTCAGGTTAACATTTCGAAATCAAGATTCCATATTTGAAATGTTTCTGCTACATACATTCCATCTCCTTAGAAAACTCTAGACATTTTTTGTACGTGATCGGCTGTACTTACAGGGACTTGAGTTTGTTAAGGTCCTTGAAAATTTTGTCAGGTAAGACCTCAATTCTATTCTCCGAGAGATATCTTAAACAGGTGAAAAGGAATTTTCTAAATTAATATACAACTGAAACATTGTAATAAGGCATGGCACATTTAAATTCACCGTAATAATTAACATTAAATATTATCACACTCTTTGCAAATATCTATCTGATGGCAAATATTCTAATAGATTTATTATACTAGCCGTCACTGATAGAGGATTCTAACTCCATTCACTTATGAGGTGTTTCCTGTTATGGCTCCGAATATATGTTACCAACTAATATCTGTCGACAGTCTCACTTCAACTTTTATTTACCGTGCTTTTAAAATGCAGTTCAATGGGCTCGTTCTGGATTGTTTTGTAAATACAAAAGATCACCTTGGAAAATTAACGTGTCGGTTCTAAATATACTTACAAATTGTACAATTTCCCCAAGCCCTGGAACTGATCTTCATGAAGCATCTCAATTTTGTTATAGTCCATTTTCCTGAAGAAAGCACCGTGCAAAGTTTAGACTGAAAGACGCACATGTAACCGTGGATTGATATCCTCAACTCTGCTTAGAGCTTTCTTCTAAATCTACTACAGGGATTTTTTTTAGTGAATTAGCAGCCAGTTTTGATGTTTAAAATTCAGGGTGAAACATCTCCAAGGCAACAAGTTCTAAGCTTCTCTCTCTCTCTTAAAAAAAAAATTATGATAAGACAAAACGTTCTTAACTGATAAAAAAAATTTACAAATGTAAGTTTTCATAACTGGAAACTGATCTATTTACCACTGGTTGTTATTTGCAAGACAATCCTTCGAAGTAATTTTCAATTTCTTAAAGAAAACAGAAAACCTCACTTACAGCATTTCTACTTCTGTAATGTTTTTGAAGATGTATGGCGGTAGATTTCCAAGTTGATTATTTGACAAATCCCTGAATAAAAAACAAAACAAAACAGGGTTGAAAATCTATAATTGTGAGATATCACCATTCATTCGCAGAATAAAAATCATTTACGGCTTCTGAAGAACAACTGCACCTCAACTTCAATTACCAAACACAGCTACATGATATGGCATTGTGTAATTCATCTAAAAAGTTTCGCAAATGTTTTCTTAAAAATTTTCAAGACATCGAGACAATTAAAAGTACGCTTACTTTTTATCCTTAGTTTTTGCTAATCATTATGACGAATAAAGATCCTCGAGCAATTGGTCTTCCTTGATCCTATATTACTTTCGTTATAGTTTTCTAGCTCTTTAATTAGCGAGCTTGGGTTTAAAATTTATAAAAAAAACACCGTGGTGTGTCTGTAACAAGGAATTAACATTTGGAAATTTTGATTTAGAAACATTTGTCAGACCTATCAATTTTACCATGTCTCAGTTAACTGAATATGGCGCACAGCTTTGACAGTCGGGATCTTAGAAAGTTCGGATTACCTCTTTTCATAAGATTTTATTTTATTCATTTTACTCACAGAAGTGTCAGCTTCGAAAGGCTGTCAAAAATTCCTTCTGGAAGATTATCCAATTTGCTATTTGACAAATAGCTGATTGGAAAGGCAAAGGAACAAATTGAGTCTTGATTTACCCTGTTATTTGTAACTAATAATTCAAAATACATACAGACGCTTGTCATTAAATTAAAAGTGATCAAATGCAAAGAGCTGAAGGTAATCATTCATGTGCAAACAATATGCGTATTCTAGTGAAGAGGATGGAACAGGTATTGTGATACATTCGTCTTAGCTAGGTCACGATTTTTTCTAAACGAAACACGCACCTGAGAACTTAAAACAGCTTACAATACTCATGAGCTGCCTTGTTTTCGAACAGAGATGACAATAAAAGCTAAAAATCATTCCTTTAGCTCAGCTATCAAGCTAATTACTGTAAAAGGCGTTTGCATGTAACTTACAGTTGTTTCAGACTTTTTAGATCTTGGAATAATTTGGGAGGCAGCTCAGTGAAATTGTTGTTTTGCAACCATCTGTGTTGAAAAAGAGAAAGTGATGTGGTTTTATTAAGAAGCTTACAAAATGACTATTTCTCTGGTTGTATGCGTGTGATAAAATATTAATTACAAGTTTTACTAGCAACCTATGTGGCTTTTTTGTTGCTGGTAAAAGGAATCCCAGACAGATGGGATTCCTCTCCTCTGATGGATGATCAGAGGATGAACTGGGAAAGTCAACTGTATGTGAGGATAAACAGGCGTTAGCAAAATTAAAATCTTAAAATAGAATGTGTTAAGGTTAGTGATTATATCGAGGGTGCAACTTCTGTAACACAACACTCTTCGACTCGATAAAAGTTAAAGAAAGAAACACAAAGAAATTAAAATAATTTTTTTTCTGGATATAGAGATCCAGGGGAAATCATTGAAAACAATGGAATAAAATTAAAAAAAAAATTGGTTAAAGAGGAACAAAACCAACAACTAAAAGCTAATAGGAGGGAGTGAACGGTTGTACTGTTATGATGATTATGTTTCTAACCACACGTTACAAAACAATGCAATTCGACTCGATGCAATGCAAAGCGGGCGATCAAGTCGTTAAAATTTACTCAATGAGAAGAAGGCCGAAGTAGAAATTTTTGAGCTCGAAATCTTGACGTAAGGACCGAGTGGAGCGGGTTGTGTCATGTGATAAGATAAAATTGAGCAGTTCAATTTCCACATACTGATAATGGTTCTCAACCTGATACAATATAAAGATTTCATACTTAGTCTATCTCAGTTCTGAAATGCGAGCACTTATTCGCTCCAGAATATATCTTGATCAAGTGATCAAGCCTTTCGAGATAAATATTATTAACAAGGAGAGTCCCAGTCGAGTCAGAATTAAGAAACATCCGATAACTTTTATAATTTGAATAATTTCAAAATGTTGTTAGTTCTGTTTTTTTATCTGTTTCCACATTATCGCTTGTGATGATTCACAAAAGAGATCTTAATACAGCGCGGTTCAGCAATACAAAATGATAAACTGTCACCGTGAAAAATTTCGTTTTGGGGAGGCGAGGAATGCCTTTAAAAAAGTATTTTTAAATTTACTTACAGTTCCTCTAATCCAATCATGTCTTTGAAGGCATTTTCATTTAATCCTTTCATGTCATTGTCATTCAGGCGTCTGCGTTATTTATCATATACACTGATTAACATAATTATGATAGTACTAAAGTGTATTTTCTTAGACAGGGGGATCACTGAAACTTTCCGGGCCTGTTGTCCTTGACAGATATTAGTGTTTTTACAATTAAGCATTAATCAAAAACTGACATCCGCCTCCTGAGTCAGGATCTGTCATAGGTAGAAACTTAATGAATACTCCTCAAACCACAACACACACACATACACACATATATACATATGTGTGTGTGTGTGTGTGTGTGTGTCTATTTATATACATATATAAATAGAATAAATGTTTGAAAAGAAAATTTGCCCTGAGCGGGATTGGAACCCATGTCCCCCTGTTACTAGTCAGGTGTGATGACCACTACACTATCAGGACAACCATGCTGGCAACAACGCAATCGAAGATGTGATTTACGTGATTTACGTGATTTATGTGACTTACGTGATTTATGTGATTTAAGTGATTTATGTGATTTACGTGAATCGAGGATGTGATTTAAGTGATTTACGTAAGTCTTGAATTGCATTATCCAATGATCCAGTTTTTAATAAATATATATATATATATATATAAGTTCTATATATAAGTAAGTGTAAAACGATGAAACACGAAGCAATATATATTTATATATACATGTGCACTCTCGCATGGCAAGATGCCTGCACTTGGTGCCACAAGTGTAGCACCAAGGCAATGGTTTATTCCAGAGCTTGGCCCAGTATCTGCATTGCACTGATGAGACCCACATAGGTTGAAACAGTGTGCGCCCTGTCTGCAGTTATATATTTAACAAATGGTGGACGCCAAAGCGTGTACTATTGAGTTATGGATGCAAGCGGGAGGTTACTAAGCACGAAAGAAGCGTAAGAGTCGCGCGAGGCGATAGCAACCACGAAATAGATCTGTAAGGATAAAATGTAGTTGATTGACTTTTTTTCTGCTTATCACACGTTATACTCACTCTACTACATGTATCAAGCACTATTTTACGCACATCAAGTTTAACCCTCTATATATTTAACAATTATTAGCCTCAGGTTCGGTGAATATCGTCGAATAGTCCCCGAGACGAAGTCAAGGGGATTATTCGACAATATTCACCGAACCTGAGGCGAATAATTGTTTTAGTATAATTTCAGCGCTGAACAACAGAGAAATTTTTAAAATCATCACATTTTAGTAACATTTATTAACATAATAAATTAATATTTTATATAAACCGCGTGGAGCGGTTTATATAGCGTCATATAAGGAACTGCTCGACTAATCCGATTGCTAGAAACTCCTTGCTGAGCTCTAAATATATATATATATATATATATATATATATAAGTAATGTGGCACACGAGGACGGACAATTTCGAGCAAAGGAAGACATATACTCCAATAGATAAAAAACGTTTCGATCTGAGACCTTCATCAGTTGTAATACAATTAACTTACAAACTCCTTAAATATGTTTACAAAGAGGGCGTGATGACATGTATTAACAAAAACAGTAATTACTACGCGAAAAATTATCGCAATCTACAAGAAAAACAAGCATAGAAATTACAAAATTGTCAGATCCACTAGAAATGTTAAGGAACCAGCGTTGAAATAAGGCGAGAATTGTACCAAAATTCCCACTCAAAGCTGAGACCTGGACCTATGATGCCCGCCCAGTAGGTAGCAATCAGACAAGACGACACATCGTTTCTGTTATTCGAAGTTTCGTGCTTACGCACTCCTCAGACAGATTATATATTATATAATAAATATATATTATATATATCTGGAGGAGATGCTTTAGTTGGCTGTATAGTGCTCAATACATAAAGTAGAGCGTAAATAGAAATAGTAAAATCAACAAGGAAACAAAGTCTCCGTGACTCGTAGTTTCATGCTTTCGCAATTTCATGCTTTCGTTGTTGATTTTACTATTTACATATATATACTAAAACCAATGAAAAACGAAAATCCTCTTTTTCTTTTCCTTTGCTTATGCACTACGCATTTCACCGCTGTTGCGGCTCTTCAGGCATAGCAAAGTGTGTTTATTCACTTATCACGTCACAGATCTAATTGTAATTGCAATAATAATTGCTATTGCAATTCGAAGCTCGCGTGAGTAACTAGCGTAGTTTCAAATCATTAAGAACGGGTTTATATTTCGAAATAAAAGAATCTTTCTTTGTTTTTTCTCATGACCTCGGAAGGGCCGAGAGTCTTGTAAGACGGAAAGATAGTGAACTGACGTACATATGCACGATCCTTCGCATTAAAGCACTATTTGAGCAATAGTGAAAATCAGACCTGAAAAAAAATTTCAGGCCTGTACGTGATTCGAACCACTGACCTCTGCGATACTAGTGCAGCGCTCTACCAATTGAGCTAACAAGCCAACTGGGAGCAGGCCATTAAATTAATTCGACATAAACCCGTTACGGGTTTATGTCGAATTAATTTGATGGCCTGCTCCCAGTTGGCTTGTTAGCTCAATTGGTAGAGCGCTGCACTAGTATCGCAGAGGTCAGTGGTTCGAATCCCATACAGGCCTGAAATTTTTTTCAGGTCTGATTTTCAGTATTGCTCAAATAGTGCTTTACTGCGAAGGATCGTGCATATATATGTTTCATAACCGCAGTTCATACATATGTTTCATATGTTTGTTGTTGATAGTGAACTGAGGGGTCAATCTCGCAACGCATTCATCAATATGCTTGCTGACTCCCAGCATAGGTGAACGCGGGTCTCTAATTTGTTGTTTATGAACTGTCACTCTATTTCTCAGGACATCACCTGTTTCTCCTATATAATTATATGGACATCCTGTACATGGTATTACGTAAATCAAGTTCGTTCAGGAGCAGTTCATCGAGTGTTTTAACCGAAATGCTTCATTCGTGGCTGAGAAGGTGAATTCTTTACCCTGTTTTAAATAGGGGCATGTTCGGCATCGTTTTGTTTTACAAATTTTAATTTCCGTATCAGTGTTCTTTTGCTTGGAGAAATAGGAGTTTGTTAACATCCCTTTTAGGTTTCTGGGTTGTCGCTGACTGTGAATTACTTTAGTCTTGCTCATAATGGATTTTAATGGGGAGTTTTGGTTCAACATTGGAAATGTTCTCCTGACCAGCTGAAATACTTGCGGATTGTTGGGATTCAAAGTTGTTACAAGACAAAGGACATTAATTTCGGTAGTTTGCTCTCACACCCTTCTTAACCCTTCCGTCGTTTGAGTGAGGGCCTTATTTACACCGTAATCAAGTATCTAAGCTGAATATAGTTTCCTCAGCAGGATTCTTTTGAGATCGTGGAGGCGCCGTTTCCTTCTGTCCTGGTCCTCAACAGTGATACATATCCTCCGAGCCAGGTTGTATGGTATCTTATTTTTAGTGTGTCTTGGAATGGCTGGATGTATATGGCAGATATTGGAATGAATCCGTCGATTCATAATAAATATAAGTTGTTAGGTAAGTATTGTCTTTTCTTATCATCACATCAAGGAACGGAAGTTTTTTGCAGCTAGTTTAAGCATTAAGTTGAATGCTGTTATCTAGACTGTTTAAGATATCATGAAGCTCCTTTAATTTTTCCTCACCGTATTGCCAGTTTATATAACAGTCATCTAAGAATATTCCCCAGTTTGTGGCTTATTTCTTCTCCCATTTTGTCCGAGACCTGGTTGTATAATTCGTTCTCCAAATACCCGAGTACGCCTTAAGAACTGCATCAGCAGTGAAACGCGTAGCGCAAAAGCAAAGAAAAGAGAAAGAGGACTTTCGTTTTTCATTGGTTTTAGTATCTTTATTTGATATAGAATTTGACAGTTTCTTTACATATATAACAAGTTAAAAGGCCTCGAGCCAACAGTGACGCCGCGCCAGAAGGATCCAAAAGGATTTACAGTCCAAACCTCGATAAATAGTGGGAAAAATATTGTAGCACACGAGGACCGACAACTTCGAGCAAAGAAAGACATATACTCAAATAAAAAGTCTAAGAAAGTTAAATAAAATACGTTTCGGTCTGAAACCTTCATCAGTTGTAATACAATGACTTACATATTCCTTAAATAGATTTATATAGGGCGTGATGACACATATAAACAGAGTAATTACTACGCGAAAAATTATCACAATAAAAATAATCAAACGGAAAAATTGTCGAATCCACTGAGAATGCGCGGCGTCACTGTTGGGTTGAGGCCTTTTAACCTGTTATATTTAACAATTATTCCACGAGCGCGCGTTGGATATGAGATGATAGATAGCCAACGAGGCGCGTAGCGCCGAGTTGGCTATAATCATCTCATATCCAACAAGCGCGAGTGGAATAATTGTTTTATTAAAAACGCCCCCAAGAAAATATTATTTTGTAAGAAGAAACTGGATTTTTCAGCTCCCTTTGGATTTTAAGCTGATGCGAACGCTTACCATATTTGTAGATTACGGTATATTGGCTGATATACCATAATGGCTAAGCCAATAAAAAGTCTTGAATTGCATTATCCAATGATCCAGTTTTTAATAAATATGTTTTTAATATATATACATATACATATATATGCTTTCATGTCCAAATTGAGCACTCTAACTAGGATGAGTCATTGCTCTGCAATTGCGCATGCTCGCTAGTGTACTCTAGTTTGAGCACTCTGGCATGGCTTAGACGATACCACAAAGGTTGGATCGTTTGGGGTGACCATATTGGTTCTCCTCCATCCTAGCATTAGCACTGCACTGATGAGGCCCAGAAGGCCGAAACGGTACTGTCTGCAGTTAGATATAGCTCTTTGGCATACAAAGCTTTGCTTTCATGTCCAAATTGAGCACTCTAACTAGGATGAGTCATTGCTCTGCAATTGCGCATGCTCGCTAGTGTACTCTAGTTTGAGCACTCTGGCATGGCTTAGACGATACCACAAAGGTTGGATCGTTTGGGGTGACCATATTGGTTCTCCTCCATCCTAGCATTAGCATTAGCACTGCACTGATGAGGCCCAGAAGGCCGAAACGGTACTGTCTGCAGTTAGTTATATATATATATATATATATATATATATATATATATATATATATATATATATATATATATATATATATATATATATATATATATATATATATAATAGGAATTAAAGAGGACGCATCGATTCTCTGTATCTCTGAGTTTCGCGCCTAAGCGCACATCAGACAGAGTTACAGAGAACCCATGTGCCCTCTCTAACTCCCTAACTTATGTATAATTAACGGCCATTTAATGGAAATCTTTTATTTTTAAAGACACTAGGGAACGCCTGTCATATAAAGAGTGGATTTCGTAAACGGGCAGTGTTGGACCATTGTCAGATTATAGAATTTCATGTCAAGAATGTGACAGTTGATGTCAGGTTGCATTTTTGTTATAAAAACTAAGATGACCACTTGGAACGGGGAATCTGATACACCTGTCATAGGTTCTGTAACACCTTGACTTGCATCAGTTTCAAACAAAAGCGTTAAGAGACTTTTAGAGTTGTTGTGCAGCAAAAGATACACATCTTGGCCCCTCTTTCAGAAAGATTTGACAATACATATTATCCACCACTGAATCATTACAAGTTTTTGTTCGTCTAGCCTTGAGAGATTGGTGATAACTGGTCTGAAGTCCGACTTTTCAACCAGCGGTTGTCAAAGATGGCTGGGAGAATTCTCTGTTCTTAATTTGTTTCTTTTTTTTTTTTCTCGGGGGGGGTTTCTTTTTCTTTTTTTTTTTTTTACAGCACAAATTGAAATAGGTATAGGTATCTTTACGTACATCAATATGGGTGAAGACCCACTTGTCAGTAATCCTTAGATTGAAAATTCGCACAGAAAAAAAAAAAAGAATATTACTCACAAAGACCACAACTTTGTGTTCTTGTCAAAGATTCCCGGGGGAAGGTTTTGCACTTGAATCTCAGACAAGTACCTATAGACAAATCCCACATACATAAATGTTGCATAGCATATAAGACAGCAGCAATACCATTCAAAATCATTTACTTGTTAGTTAGGTACTCCTACACTAGAAGTGTAACTTTAAGTATTTGGCTATGAGTCAATTTCTTCTTTCAGTTCGATTCCTTTTTTCGAATAAATATTAATTAATAGGCTGTAAGATGATTTCTCTTGGTATAAACTAATGGTAAAACCAAGTGCCAGTAGCACATCTTTTAACTTAATGTATCCAGCCACAGAGATACCTTATTTGTTTGTAAACCTGACTGTACCTCGAAGCCCACTTAATTTTCATGATATTCTGAGCCGCAAGAATTTGTAATCAGGTGTCTTCTGGCGAAGGACATTTCAGTTGACATTTAATCTTGAAAATTTTGTGAATTCCTAACGTACTTATTGGTGGCAAATTATGACAAGAACGAGGAAATCCCAGCAAATACGAAACGGAACATAGTAAGTAGACTCACAGGTAATTTAGTTATATCAAGTAAGTTGAAATTGTAAATTAGCCACGGTAACGAGTAAAAGAGCTGACGTTTCGAGCGTTAGTCCTTCGTCAGAGCGAATGGAGGAGTTGTGGGTTGTGTGTGGGTTTATATGCAGAAAGTGGAGCTACGCCATAGGTGGGAACATGGCGACGAGAATAACACGAATAAATTAATGGAATGAAAAGCGTTCGTTGATAATTGTGGGATTAAGGGCTTCGATTTGAAAGATAAAGTCTTGTTCAAGAGTTTTGCGGCTTTCCGTATTACCTAAATGCAAGGAAAGACCGCAGATTGCCACCAGCCATATGTTGGTTAGAATGATAAGATAAATTAAAATGTCTAGCGACGGTTTTGATGCGTCCTTGTCATTCCTTTCTACGTCGCGAAGGTGTTCTCGGAATCGGTCACTTATTCGTCTTCCTGGTTCGCTGATGTACAACTTTTTGTAATTAATGCAAGTCATGTAATAGATTACGTTAGCGAAGGTGCACGTGAAGTGATCGGTGATCTTAATGGATCGTTTGGGTCCCGACATTTTCTCAGCATTTTGAATGAAAGTACAAGTTTTGCATCGTGCGCGAACACGTATAGAAGTACCGGGTTGGTCATTAGTGTGGAATGAAATAAGTGGAGGTTGCGAAAAGATAGTGCCAGTCTCTCGATCGTTTTGAAGTAATTTAAAGTTTTTAAGAATAGTGGATTTAACTGAGTGGTTGTGAGGGTGAAACGTGAGAGTGAATGGAATGCGGTCGGAACTTTCCTTCTGTGATGTTTGTAGTGCTGACTGTCGATCAATAAGTTGGGCGGTGGTGACCCACTTGAACAACACAAACAGGGTAACCACATTTTTCGAAAATCTGGCACACTGACTCTGATTTGTGGGAAAAATCAGAGTCATCACTACGTAAACGACGACGTCCTAGAAACTGAGAAAAGGCAATGGAATTCTTAACATGAGATGGATGCGAAGATGAATACAGCAAGTAACTATGTGAGTCTGTAGGTTTGTAATACACACTAGTGCATAAACCGTAGCCTTCAATTGAAACTTTGATATCTAAAAAAGGGGGAGAATTGTCGGAAATTTCCCAGGTATATTTCAGAGACGGGTAAAAAGAATTGACTGCAGTTATGAATTGAATTAGCTCCTCTCTGGTAGAGGAGGTAGCGCCGATACCTTCGTTGATGTAGCGACCGTATAGTTCAGGTTTGGGGCCAATGTTTTGGCTAAAAAAATTGTGTTCAACAAAACCTACAAAAAGATTGGCATAGATGGGTCCCATTTTGGTACCCATGGCTACTCCATTGGTTTGTTTGAAAAAGTGGTCCCCGAATGAAAAACAATTAAGCGCGAGCTCTAGCTCTGTTAAGCGAAGTAGGGTTTCAGAGTTAGGTTCCTTAACAGCGCGTTGATAAAAAAAAAAAAAAAAAAATTGGAGGGCCAGAAGACCTTCGCCATTAGGAACTGCAGTGTAAAGAGGTGTAATGACCATGGTGAAAAGAAATTCAATCATTACACCCACCTTCCACGTAAAAAAAGAGCTGGGTTTTCAAATCTCTGGGATTAGTGAGGAAGAATCTTCAGTAAGTGTTGTACTCAAATTTGTCTTACCCCTCATGCGGACTAGATGTTGGATTATTGTATCCATCATCGTCATTATAGTTGTAATAGTTATAGCTGTCATAATCTGTAAATCTCGTGCCAACCGGCACATAGAGTCTTTGCGGTATTGTTTATTTGAACCAGTCTGATGTGAGTTTTCTGGCCCCATTCCAACAATTAACGACCTGAAACAAATGTTTTTCAGGCGGTTCTTCTTCAGATAGTACTCGGTCTCCCCGAGCCCTTTTCCTATATTGTGTCTCGAAAATAGCTTCGACTTGCGATGTTTTCATTTTACGACATATGCCCGACAACTCTATCTGCTTTTGCTGAATTTAATCATCATGCCAAACAGGTGCAGCTGTATTGCTGATCGTAGCTCTGATTTTTTTTTTAGCATTCAGTCTTCTTAGTTTAAAGTCATTTATACATTTGGATATATAGGATAGGAGATACTTTTCGATGAAGTAGATGAATTTTGAATCATTTTGCGTTTCTTGATATACTAATTGCAATTCAGTTATAAAAATAGAGGCTACCAAAACCAGGATTGGCAGGCCTATGAAGCAGAAGATATTTTTTTAAAGAGGTCACAATGTTTCTATGAAAACCTCTGGTTAATTGTTAAAAGAATGATCGCAGCTTTTGAGAAATAACCGGGCAAAACTTATCGTTGGAAGCTCGTTTTAAGGAAGAAATTAAAAAAAAAAGAGAAGGACGCTATAACCTTAACAAAACATTGCTTTTAAAAGGGACGTAGCCTTTTTTAGGCATTGACTTTCCACTACTTCTTTCTAACTTTTCGATGTCTAACATTGTATAGGAAATGCCAGAAGCAAGCAAGCGAATCTCCATGCATATTTATCGACAGTAAAGTCCCACAAAGAACCTAAGATGTCGAACATCCAGTTCCTAGTGGCCTAGCTGCATACTCCTCACTCTAATGGTGCCAATAATGCTTGGTCTTTTTCGGAGTAGAGACTGAGATTACTAATGAGGAAAATTTTCACTGCAGCGTCATTCTTTTCGCCCTAAAATTATCAGTTTTCAAATAAAAAAAGGAAACCAAAGGGTCATTAATCCATATCCACATAGGGTCAAAAACTTCAACAATAAGTCAAATTTATAGACATAGGATAATAACTATTCTTATAGCAGCTCTAGGTAAATTAAAAGATTTGCGTGTTTGTTTTTGTTTTTGTTTTCTATTTATTTATTCATTTATTTTTCCTTTTGTTTTGTCTTTTATCGCATTGCTTTACGTATGCTCTTGAAACAAACGATCCTATAAGTTTTGTTTGTGATCGCATGATCTCTTAAAATACAACTGAAAAGTAATGAACGATGCCTTTGCCAACTGTTCAGTTCGTAGTCGTGAGTTCCTTCCTCCTCATACGAATTAATCTTGAAGTTGTTCTTGAGATTTCTGATCTACGGACTTTAACATGAATTTGCTGGCACAATCATTCTCTTGAAAAAGTCCTCCTACATGTAATATAATTTCCCATATCAAGTTATTGTATCTAAAAGTGGAAGCGTCACCGAATTATACGCTATAAAGGAAAATGGGTACTTTAGCTCTTTATTGCTACTCTTATAGTGTCTTAAAATAGTTAAACCCAACTTACAGCCAACCCAGTTCGGTATTTGTACTAAAAATATCTGACGCCAATTCCTTCAACGGGTTTCTGGACAATGAACTACAAATGCAACAAAAACAAAATAAGTTACAAGTGCATTTATAACTAATTAATTGTAGACTTATTTTAAGACCTTTGAAGCTAGAAACCTCTAGCAAAGAGAAGTAATTACTCGCCTATATATATATATATATATACCTGCAGACAGTGCACACTGTTTCGACCTATGTGGGTCTCATCAGTGCAGTGCAGACACTGGGCCAAGCTCTGGAATAAACCATTGCCTGGGCGCTACACTTGTGGGACCAAGTGCAGACATGTTGCCATGCGAGAGTGCTCAAATCACAACTAATTACATATGTATATATATATATATATAAATATATATACATATATATACATATTTACATATATATATATATATATATATGTAAATATGTATATATATGTATATATATATATATGTGTATATATATAGGAAAAATATTGTAGTACACGAGGACGGGCAACTTCGAGCTAAGAAAGACATATACTGAAATAAAAAGTCTAAGAAAGTTTAATAAAATACGTTTCGGTCCGAGACCTTCATCAGTTGTAATACAATGACTTACAAATTCTTTAAATAGATTTATATAGGGCGTGATGACACATATAAACAAACACAGTAATTACTACGCGAAAAATTATCACGATAAAAAGAAATGGAAAAATTGTGGAATCCACTGAAAATGTTAAAGAACCACCGTTGACTTGAAAGGCGAGAATTGTACTAAAATTCCTAATCGATGCTGAGACTGGGACCTTTGATGCCCGCCCAATTTATATTTATATATAGGAGAAGTAGTGTGGCACACGAGGACGGACAACGTCGAGCGAAGGAAGACATATACTCAATAAAAGGTCTAAAAACTTTAATAAAAAACGTTTCGGTCCGAGACCTTCATCAGTTGTAATACAATGATTTAAAAATTCCTTAAATAGATTTATATAGGGCGTGACGACACATATAAACAAACATAGTAATTACTACGCGAAAAATTATCACTATAAAGAGAAATAGAAAAATTGTCCAATCCACTGAAAATGTAAAGGAACCAGCGTTGACTTGAAAGGCGAGAATTGTACTAAAATTCCCAATTAATGCTGAGACTGGGACCTTTGATGCCCGCCCAATTTGAAAAAATTATCCGCATTAATTATAGTTTATTCTCTTTTTGGAGTGAAATTCCTGGCGCTTATTTAAGCCGAAGGGTGCCAGAGAGAACAGCTGTGCGCTCCAATATACTTCTTTGGTAATTAGAAGTTTCTCGATGTTACCTGAGTTGTTTACTGTTGCCTGCACTTGATCAATGCATTGGAATGAGAAATCGCTTAAATCGTGTGGTGTTTTGTTAACTTTCTTTCTACAGGTTCATGGCATAGCCATGGGCCCTAAGAACGCCTGCAGTTATGCAGATCTTGCCATGGGTGAAATATATTTTCAGGCTAAGTTGTCTGGCCACATAAAGCCGGCTTTGTGGTGGCGATACCGTGATGATGATTTTTATCTCTGGCAACAAGGCCTTCCGGCACTGCATGAGTTTACTGAATTTATAAACTCTTTGTACCCCACTATAAAATTCGAATTAGTTTTTTCCGAAGGAGAGCTTCATGTGCTAGATTTAACTCTACATCTTATCGAGGGTCTTATTATGACAGACGTTTACTCTAAGCCAACTGCTAGTCACCTGATAGTCATCCTAAACACGTTTTCAAAGCGATCCCTTATGGTGTGGCGACGAGGTTACAAAGAAATTGCTCCGAAAAAGCTTTTCTTGTCAAGAGAATAACCGACTACAAGGGTTATCTGGTTACTCAGTGTTACCCTTCCAAATTAGTGGACGACCAGTTTCGTAAGGCCTTTACCATGCCTAGAGATTATCTACTTAGGACTTAGGCCAGATCTAAGAGGAAACTATTCCCATTTGTGACCATATTTAATCCAAATTTACCTGATGTAAGTCGCATCATTAAAAAACATCTGGGTATTTTTTAGTCCATTCCCAAGTTAAAAAAGCTTTTTCCTTTAAATTCCATCATAGCATCCTTCCGCAGATCTAAAAACCTTAAAGAATTGTTGGCGCCATCCCGTTATGGCCCTATGACTGAAAGCAGAGGGGTTGCCGAGGTCAAGGGATGTTTTAAATGTAATAGAACAAGATACGATCTTTGTCGCAACTTTTTGGTTGAATCTAATTCCTTTCTAAGTTTTCAAACAGGCAAAAGTTACAAGATACGATCGGAACTTTCCTGTGATTCTAAGAACATAATTTATTTGGCTTCGTGCAAGAAATGCCGCCTACAATACATTGGTTCCACATCAAATGACTTTAGGGTTAGATTTCGCAACCACAAGTCTGCTATGGTCACTAAGAAAAAGACCTGTGAAGTAGCGGTACATTTTAACGAAACACCACATGATCTAAGCGATTTCTCATTCCAATGCATTGATCAAGTGCAGGCAACAGTAAACAGTTCAGGTAACATCGAGAAACTTCTAATTCCCAAAGAAGCATATTGGAGCGCACAGCTGTTCCCTCTGGCACCCTTCGGCTTAAATAAGCGCCAGGAATTTCACTCCAAAAATAGAATAAACTATAATTAATGCGGATAATTTTTTCAAATTGGGCGGGCGTCAAAGGTCCCAGTCTCAGCGTTAATTGGGAATTTTAGTACAATTCTCGCCTTTCAAGTCAACGCTGGTTCCTTTACATTTTCAGTGGATTGGACAATTTTTCTATTTCTTTTTATAGTGATAATTTTTCGCGTAGTAATTACTGTGTTTGTTTATATGTGTCATCAGACCCTATATAAATCTATTTAAGGAATTTTTTAATCATCGTATTACAACTGATGAAGGTCTCGGACCGAAACGTTTTTTATTAAAGTTTTTAGACCTTTTATTGAGTATATGTCTTCCTTCGCTCGAAGTTGTCCGTCCTCGTGTGCTACACTACTTCTCCTACCATTTATCGAGGTTTGGACTGTGAATCCTTTTGGATCCTTCTGGCGCGGCGTCACTGTTGGCTCGAGGCCTTTTAACTTATTATTATTATATATATATATATATATATATATATATATATATATAACTATATATCATGCAAATTATATTGTATATAAGCAATGGTAAAGTTTATTCTCATTAAATCCCCTGATGAGTGGGCGACCACGAAACAGGCTTGTAGGGATGAACTTGTAGTTTACTTGTCTTTTTCCTCCCACAATATATATAACTATATATATATATAATACGATATTTCCAAGGCTCTCTGATAGGGTTAGCGTTAGCAAGCGATGAGAGTACTGTATCCGGTGGTCTGGGTTCAAGCCCGCTGTCAAAATACTAATGGGACTCTTTCTTTATAGTCACCCAATTCCAATCTATAATTGTGTTCTTTAATTGTCTGAATGGTTTCCTTCCCCACAATGGTTTTTTTTTCCTACCTCTCCTTACTAGCTCTCTTCTATGCTTAATTTCCCTTGTCTAATCTATTATTTTGGAATTGCCGTGGTATTTAATCATGCCTGCAACAAGGTGTCTTTTTCGAATTAATAAATGGATAAATAGAAATTTCAAATTTCCATGCAATTAAACTCTACTGGCATAGCTTGTTCTCGATACATACAGACACTTTTCAATTTAATTATGGATTGAAGCCAAATGCCGAAGGTTCCCGATAAGCGTATGTCAGATCCTAACACCAAATTGTAAGCGCCTTCTGTTTTGTTTTGTTTTCCTTTTGTGCTTCATTTCGCTTAAGAACTTTATCGCGTTCGCCGCAGGGAAAGGCCTACTAATCATGTCGTTTTTTAGTTCTGCGGGTTCAACGATACCCCGAAAGTATCGATCCAAAGCGAGACAGTTTTCAACTGTTTGATGCTCTAAATCCGCGGGGTTGACATGCTTTTACTTTTTGACCCAACAAAATGAATTACTTCAAACTAAAACCAAGCCACCATTTGGTGTTTTGATATATATATATATATAACCAAAATAGCGGAATGAGATCATCATCTACTAAAAAGTGTTCAATAGCAGGGTTAGAGCTATGGATAATTATATATATCGGGTCGTTTGGGGTAACCATCTCGGTTCTCCCCGTCCTAGCATCAGCACTGCACTGATGAGACCCAGAAGGCCGAAGCATTACTGTCTGCAGGTTAGATATAGCTCTTTGGCATACAAAGCTTTGGTTTCATGTCCAAATTGAGCACTCTATCTAGGATGAGTCATTGCTGTTGCAATTGCGCATGCTCGCTAGTTTACTCTAGTTCGAGCACTCTGGCATGGCTTAGAGGATACCACAAAGGTTGGGTCGTTTGGGGTGACCGTCTCGGTTCCCCCGCATCTTAGCATCAGCATTGCACTGATAAGGCCCAGAACGCCGAAACAGTACTGTCTGCAGTTAGTTATATATATATATATAGTTTTTTTTTTCCTATCTCTCTGCCATCTATCTGGCGGCTTCAAACTCATCAAAGTCGTCCTTAGCCTTTTCTTTTTCTCCTCCATCTACTTCAAAATTTTTTCCGGAACAGTTAAACTCTCTTCGCAATTCTGGATATCTGTAACGCTTATAAGAAAAAGTCTCTTGCTACATGGAGTGTTCAGCCACTTTTTTTATTTTTGTTCATAAATCTCCAACCCCCTGTTATTTGTTTTATTTCACCTGTTAGTTCATTTATCAACAACAATATAGGTATTACTGTTACTATTATAATAATCATTATTATAATCATCATCATAATCATCAGTTCTTTAACTATTATCCCTACTATTGTTATTATTTTGCCTTTGTGTTCCTGTCTCCTTCGTTTTAATCTTCTTCCCTTATTTTTTCCACTCAGACCAATTCTGATGATGAACTCCGAATTATTTTTCATTCGTATAGTGTAGGTTCTTGCATCCTTTTACTTAAAAATTTGATTCAACTAGCGCATTCTTTGATGTATCAAATGGCGGTCTTCATTTCTGCTGAAATTGAACTCTCCATGCAATAGAGTCCGCATAACTATGTTGACAACGTTCATTACAATTCCATGCGATTTTGGTTGCAGTTTATGCTTTGGGGTATTTAAAATTAATTAAGGAATTCCATAAAAGTGCAAGATTTTATCCGAGCCAACATGAATAAACTCAAATCAGAGCTACATTTTAAAAAAAATTATCCGCTGGTCCTCCAGGCTTTCTCACAGGTGTCTCGCATAGTACTGTTACTAAATACAGTGGCATCCCCTACTTACAGATACAACAGAAAACGGTTGTTTCTAAAAATTCCTGAAGACAAATTCTTCAGCTGGTTTTCATCGAGAGTCCTATAACAAGAAAACATTTTAAAGCATTGATTAAAAAAGACCTTTAAGATGACAAAAGACCTAAAAGCAAAAAAACGGCAAGTAATATGGCATCACTGTGTACAAATGAAGAGACAAATTAAAACACAAACAGAGAAACAGAAGGAACAGGGAAAAAAATTAACAAACAGACAACATGAACAAGTAACATCCTTGTTGGTATCCCTGTGTACGATAGGGATGGATGGAAGGGGGAAAGGGAAGGGGATGGGCTGAGGCTAAGTTGAAGAAGAGTTTTTGGTTACAAGAGAACGCTTTACACTGAAATAAACCCTTCCCTTTCCATCTCCTTTTCATATGGGCTGAGATGGACTTGAAGTAAAGGTGACTACGAAAATAAATTCAAACAATATCTCCTAGATACCCATTATATTCTTCTCATGATTATAAGTTTGTTCAGTTTATAATGATTCTCTTTTTAACATATAATGTAGACACCTTATTTCTTGTTGAATTGCAGGACTCAAGTATTTTCTACCTACATATTTGGTCGTAATATAATTAAAGCGTTATTAATTTGCGTGATATTCATTTTAATAGGTAGATATTGGACTAGGGCCACGCATCCTCTCCACGTTTTTACCAGTTCTTGCGCAAAATGCTTAGAATCCGCTGCGAGTGAAAGAATATTGGAATTCATTTTATGTCGTCCTACAAACGGGGTTTTCTATTATAGGCGAGGAGGAGCTCGTATCAGCTCATGACAATTTCTCAGGAACGAGCTACTATCCAACAAAATCTCGCCTAATAATCCTTTTTTTTTATTTCTCTCGATTATGTGTGGACGTGTTACCTGACCCAACAACTGATAAGTGTCTTGTGATATTCTCTTAATAATTGTTCCCGTGTAAGTCCCCCACCATTTTCATGCCAATAAACGTTATTAAACACATAATTCTTGTAAACTTATCTGGTGCAGTGAAAGTTAAAATCATTTAATTTTTCAGTTCTCAAATAATGGAACTTCTTAATCAAATGAGCTGACAATGTTAATTGGAAGTATGATGTGCTGATACTTTGGTGATCAGGTACGAAGTAGACACTTCCAGTACTTCCTCCACAGTGTAAGTGTAAACGAGACAGATCAAATAATGCATTACCTCTGGAAGCAGCACACTGAAGAGGTGAAAATGTTGGAAGATAATGTTTTGAATGTTTGTCAAAATTATAAATCATAAAGAGTGCACTGTCGAATTTCAGCCAGGAGCAGATATGCTCTGGCAGAACTGGGCTGCCAATGAACTCAACCAGGCAGCTACATATCCTTCCCCATATGCAAATGTTCATAAAGGAAATTTAAACACTATGGGTGGGGGGGGGGGGTAGTATTGGAATGGGTAAAGATGACATCTGAAAGCCTTACACTATGGAAATGAGAACCTCTAATACTGAAAAGGTAAACAACTTTCTTGCCTCTCTTCCCCCAAACCTTTCAGAAAAAAAAAATACAAATTCCAGAGAGTTACAGTTCACGATTTAAAATGGCATCTGACAGTTAGGTCTCCCTTGGATTGGGCATTTTGCAGACAGGTTAAGGCCAGAACCCATGCATTGACAGATCAATGCCTTGTAGCATTTTATTGATCTCCTATACTTAGAGGCAGTGAGAAGAAGAAAGTTTGATCCCTTTGTTTCTGTTCTGAAAGCACCTATAGGGAATAGAGATGGAGATGTTAAAGGAGGACCACCCCCAAAGACTCTTTTGAGGGTTTCTGGTACAGACGGCGTTGGGGAGCGTGCTAGAAAGCAGGAGATGTTGCAGAAATCAGAGGAGGACCTGAAACAATACTTGCAGAAGACAGATTTTCGTCATGTAAGGTATGTATCAGGTAAGGGGGTGCGGACTGGGATACTTGGCTTCAAGAGTAAAAGAACATTTTAGTGATGAAGCTAACAGGTATAACAAGTTAACAGTTAGGCTTATTGGCATTCCAGCCATTTCATTGGCTCGATATTACTATCGTTTTGTTGACACATAAGAAATGAGGATGAAACAGAGGGACAAACAATCCAATGACTGGCTCTTAGCAGGATGGGTTAACCTTCTGAGGAATGCAGGGGGGGGGGGGAGTTTATAGAATAGAGACCAATTCTGCTCAAGTTGCAGAACTGAAAGAAATGTGTAGTATGTATTTTAAATTGATGTCTTTGTTTTTTTCATCCAGTGTTAATGTCACAACATGGACAGTTGGACATGCTATTCCCTATCATGCAAATTTGCTGTTTACGAGGTATAGGGTGGGTTATGGCATTGTCTCTTTGCAGGCTAAAGAGGCCAAACATTCTGGAGTGAAGGAAGATTTAACCTTAACTAACCGGTCAAATGTAAGCACTGCCACAGGTAAATGGTGGCAAGTAATGTGAAGTAATTATTTTTGCTGATTTTACCTCCCAGAACATCAACCAATGCCCTCTTCTTATACCTCACACTAACAATAACAATAATAACATTTATTATTTGTATTGCGCTTTTTCTATAAAATATTCAAAAGCTCATCACAGCAGTAATTAATAACTAAAATTATACAATTCTTTGTATAAAATCATATATTATATATATTTATTTACACTCAATTAATGAAAGATAATTACAAATAAAAATATAGATATACTAAGATAGCTGAAATGACTCTTTAAATAACACTACCTATCACGTTCTCCACCACACTGTTACCAATCAAATGTTTGCAAATGTGGTGGGAATAAAGAAAATTACTTTCTCAGTTGTCAAGTTTGTTTGTCTAGTATTGACCATGTGACTTGTTCAAGCAACAGAGACCTGACAGAATCAGTGTTGTGTGCACTAAAACCCATTGTCTATAAACAGTGCAACACTTGCTTTCCTGATAACTTATCACTGTTGTCTCATCTGAAGTTCTGCAATACCACTGAGGTAAAAGTGTAGCTATCAATCCAACTTTGATGACAGTACCTGGTTTAAAGGAAGCTTTACATAGTAGAGGATTAAGCACTGCAGCTAATAAGGAAATTGAAGGTGCATCGACTGGAGAAGAGTAGTTGATTTATTTTTTAATCAACAGTTTCAATCTCCTAAAATATTTCATTTGAATTTTATTTTTCTTGGTCAATTTGGTGCACAATAAGGCATCCTTGCTATTAGAATGATAACTAAGCCCTCAACAAATTCTGTGTACCTGTAATGTAAGTAATATGCCTACTTTATAAGATAAATGTTTTAAAACTGTTGCAAAGCTGTTTAAAGTAGCTATGTTTGCTAGACTGGTTAAACCTGTCGGAACACAAAAGTACTTTTGTCACTGATATTAGTTGGTGTGCACTGATATATTACATAGAAAACTTTATAAACCCATTTTTTTTTACTGACTTGCATTTTAGAGGCAGCTAGGATTTCTGCTCTAATGTTTTATGGAATTTTGTACATAAAGGTTTGACCAATAAACCCTTTACATGCTAACAACAGTATAAATATTCTCCATACTGTTCTCAATACATTTTCAAAGGTGCTGACAAGGAGAATTTGTTTAACAATCAAAAGCTTCCCTAGTTAGTAATTATTTCCTTCATTCTTGTGACTTTATGTTTAATTTGGGGTTCATATTGTAAAAAGAAATTAGATGCTGGTCACTGTTAGGGGTCAAAGGAATAATAACTAATGACTCAGTATTTTGCTTATAATGTTCACACAATGCATTTGTTTTAGTAAGAGATCTGTCTTAAATAAAAGGTACAAAAGGTTGCAGCTTAATGGCTTTAAGAGCAGGATGATGTATAGATAGATAAATGAAATTTGTATTTAATAGGAGTAATTCTCTATACTGATAGGATAATTTCATAAATGAATAAGACATCATAGTCAGTCAAGTAATAAACATGCTTTTAGCTGTTATGTTTAGGTAAATCCATACTTCTATCTATTTACTCCAGTGTATTTCTGTCTACAAGATATAAAGATGAAATTGTAGAATATATGCTTGTACTAAAAACGTATTTTCTTTAGAACTTTGTTTCAGATTACGTTCAGGGTTGTCATTCTTTAGCTATATGAAGTTTCGTGACAAGGGCTAACAAAACATTAGCAAGTTATGCTGTCACCTAAATAACTGCTAAGTCAGATCGTGTTCAAATTCAATAGCATTTGTAAATTTGAGTCCTTTGCAAATCCTTCTCGATCATAGCGCTGCACGTAAAATGTGGTTGTTATCATTTGTTGTTTTACTGAGTAAATCGTTTAAAGCGGCGTAGTTTGCGTGACAACAACAATTAACTTGCCGCTGTAACTTTCAAGCAAACGACGATCCTCAGGAATATTCTCGAAGTGCCGCTTCTTGAGAAAATTCTCTCCCTTAATTCTCGCTGGAGACCAAATTTTCTCTGCCGTGTTGAGCCTTCAGTTTGGCAATTGAGCGTGATTTTCTTACCATTTTTGGTTGTTTCCGCGGTTCCCCCGTAGCCTTGTACTAAAAACCCAGATATGCTTAAAGACTTGACGTGGCATAAATACAATGATTGGGGTCATAAGATCGGTCATTCTAGTGCGAGTGAGCTTCGCATCAATAGAGAGCCCGATTTCCTTAACAAAGCCATTCACTAGGGGACCCGGAGGCTCCAGCTTGTTGCCTGTGAGTTCCTCTAACACGGGATCAAGGTCTCTCATCCCGTAGTTGGGGTTATTTTCTGCAAAACGAACCCTCCTTAACCATTGTTTCTCCGCAGAAAATTTCATCTCTACTGAGTTGGTATTTCAAAACCGGTCTTCTCTCTCTCCGTTTCATCCTCCATGTCGAAGTGCGTTAAACATAGTTTGTTTGATGTGCTCGCGCTGTCATTATTTGCCGCCATTTTTTGAATAGGCCGTTACTTTTCGTGCCAACTGCTGCTGACGATTTCTGCGCCAGCGCGCATCAGAGTTGCGGAAGGAAAACCCTAAGCAACCGACCTTCATTTGCCTTGGTGTTAGGAATTCATCTGCAATGACTGATCTGCAGCTCCATATTCATGATTTCTAAAGCCCATATCTTGAGCCACCTGTGCCGGATCTGCTTAAAATGCAGTGTGTTCTCCTACTTTAAATCTCACCTCTAGGAAGGTCTTCTGCTTAGCACTAAAACGGGAAGCCTTTCAGGAGGATCGCAATGCCCAGCTTCAGCTCTGCGGTAACGCCTCAACACTTTACTCTGCAATCTCAGAACGAGCAGTATACGGCTGTGCACTAGATCCTTCCTGATGTTTTTCAATGGAAAGCATCTTTGCCTTGTCGAGAATTGAAGCGAGTGCCTTTCCTCTATAAATATGCACTTGCCATACTGTGTACACTGCTATACCGTGTAGTGGCGCTGAAAAGTACTCACGGATCCTTCAACTTAAAAAGAAAAAAAGATCGGCGTGTTTGCTGTCAATGGATGCAACTTCTCCTCTCCTTAAACGATATTTTTTTCTTTTCTTAAAGAGAGGACTGCTTTTTGTCAAACAGAAGGATGTCTTCAGTTAGAATTCTTCCGAAGAAAAGCAACTGTCGGGAAAGACTGGATCCGTCACTGAACCCATCAGTTTGAACAAAAAAGAGAGGATGAAAAGATGGCTATAAAAGATGAGCATAAATAACACGCGTGAGAAATTAACATTTGGGAAAAGCGAGCAAGGTCTATAAGGAAAGAATGCCAGTGTTTGTGGTAGAGACGCGTGCTATTGCAATTGTGGCCCAGGACTTGTGGGTCCGCATCTCATGCAAACCGAGAGCAGCAGAGGGGCATTTCACGGCAGTAACTTGTGAAGCGAATAATAATTTAATAATTTTTAATAATTTATTATTTATATTGCGCAAATTAACATGTGGATATGATCAAATGCGCATCACAACACTTTTCGGGGGACTTTGGCCGGACTGCATCAGCAGTTTACAAACAATCGAAGGAAACTTATTTCAATATCCCCCCTTCACCCCAACTCCCAATAAACAGGCCAGACCACATCACAGTAATCTCGTGGGTGGGTTCTTTAACGTCCCCTGACTAACCAAATTAACTAATTATTAGATGCAGGAGACGGAATTAATAGATGCAGGAGCGAAGCGAATGCACAATCCATGTTTGGCGCTAATGCATGATATGTACAAATTCATTAACAATACTCAAATTCAAGTGTAGACATGGCAAGGATATTGATTTTATGGATCGTTACCAGTTTCAAATTGTATCCGCACTGTACACGACGATTTTGCATTTTGGCCTGTTTTCTTTGGAAAATAACCGCTAACATTTTAAATATCAGGTAACCTGAGCAACAGAAACGACGAGAGTTGAAGTAAATTAGCTTTCTATCCAGTGTAGAAACGATATTTTGCCCCACAACGGCCTGATGTCTTTTCAACGCCGCCTTGTTGATTTTTCACCTCCAATTGCGTGACTAGGAATGGCTTATTTTGACCTCTGTCTTACTTTTGTTTGGGGTCCTAACGTTTCGTAGTCTTGAGTAGCCCAAAATTCTATTGGATTTTTGTGAATAAGAAGCCTTCTTCTTCGATGGATTAACTAGGTATAGCTCCATGCCATATACCAAGGTGCGATTTTACCCTCTCAACTTTCCCATTTCTTTGTTCCCCTAAATAAGTGGAATCATGAAAATAACAAACTTTCCCAAAAACTTAGTTCGCGACAGAATTAGACAAATAACACTTCAGACTGTTCGTATATACGTTTTCTTTCTATTGAGAAAATCGTTGGTCACATTTACCCTATTTTACAATTTTTTTTTATCCTCAAGCGACCTTCAAATAATGAGTTGTCTGGACCTAGTAAAGCTGACATGGGAGCCCCAAACCCATTTTACCGCCGTTGGTGTAAAATTAAAAATACAATGGAACTTAAGCGATTTTGTCTAAAAATAGTTTATCCAGACTTATATTCTGGCAAAGCTTGGGGATTTTCGATTTTTTCATATTGCACACCTAGCTCCTCCAGGCGATATTTAGGGATGGCCGCTCTTAAGTAATTAAGATTAATTTGATCTACGAAAAAATTGGCCAAAGTCGCTCACCAAGTAAAAGTTTCTTTTGAATTATGCTATTTTATTACTTTCTTTGTATTTATATCCGAGGTTATAACCTCAAAATTGTAAAAAAATCTGATTTAAAAAACAATTTTCAACTAGAAGACTTGGAAAAAGGACAAAATGGAAACAACACACCAGACCCCCAATTGCACCCTAATTCTAGAGCATCCTTTAATCCAGGTTAACAGAAATATAAACAGCAGTAAATTGTCAAATTCAAGTACGGTTAAAAGGAGCCAGATGTCTCTATAAAGGCCTTAAAAAATCCATGGAGGTTCGTGAGTTATCTAACACCGTCCTGTATTTTGTGATAATGTGCAGAGAATGAGAGCTGAGGTGCTCACCACTGGTATTTTGTTACTTCATTGAGCTAAAGCAAGGTGGTTCGGAGACACAAGAATAGGGGGTCTGGATTTAGGAAGGACTAGTACACGGGATTCGTACCCCCTCAAAGTCTTGAACATTTTTCTCAGATCAACAAAGTTTCTAAATCTAGCATACACCGTAATAATATTTCATAGACGATTGGAAAGAAATTAGGGAAATGACACATTTTTAAATAGTCGTTTACAGTTATTGCACTGTAAGTTTAAGAGAAGCCGCCAGAAGTTTCGAGAATCGAAAATCGGTGATTAAAAATCCAATTTTTTTTTATTTTTCATAGACATCCGTCTCTGTGATCTAGTTTCGAAAACAATATTTCAAAGTTCCAGCGATTTTCAGTTCCGGCTGAATATTTAAAAGTTTGAAAATTCATTAAAAAAGCCGTTTTCACCTTGCCTAAGCGGTCAAATCGTCACGCAACTTTAGGAAGATGTTGGCAGCGCTAAGAAAGTCTAGTCACCATCAAATTTTTCACAATAATTACAATATCACTGCAAAATGAAAGCATATAAAAATTTTTCTGTAGTTCTCTTTGGTATGATTATTATCGCTGTCTTCATAGAGGTGTATTTTGTACGATGATTTGAGAGACAAAATGAAGACTAACTTTGACCGGTTTAAACGACACCTGGTACCTACAATTTCGACATATTAACCATACCAGACGAAAGCTCATTTATAAAAATTTCAACCTGGAAAGTTTGGCCTTTGAAAATTAAAGTGCCTATTACCCCCAAACATTTTTTGAGCATATTAAATCTCTCTATTGCACTGAACAAAATGCCGCAAAAGTTTTTGTGTTTGGTTAGAACCACGATTTTTTATGAATTTTCAAAGTCGTGGAAAATCGCACTTTTGCAAAACACGACCGAGGAACGGAATTATTAAGGTGGGTCTGGGTCGAACAGAGTTTATGACGTCATTCCAGGCTTTCCAATGAGTTTGCTTCAGAGTCAAGGACTGGATGAAGTATCTTGACGGATATGCCTGATAAGTGCGTTTTTCCAGGTGTAGCAACAGTCCCAACAAAGAAAAAAGAATAGCACTTTATCCGATAACCTTTTATGGGACAAATGATCTGGAGAAAAAAATTAAAAGAAAGAAGTGGGTTGACTTTGTGCAATTGAATCGTGCACATTGGAAGCCCACAAAATACTCAGCCGTGTGTTCCAACCACTTCCGAGAAGAGAACTATTCGGTCATTTTTTCTGCTCCGACTGGCGAGACCATGCAGCGAAGGTTGGAAAAGATGGAGTTGGAATTTGCGTCTTTCCGACTGTTCACGCGTGGAATGTTGATGAGACGAAATCAGCTGAAAGCGAGCGAAGTAACAAAAAGGTGAGAAAAATTTAGCAGATCAGGCTTTAGCGAAGGTTTCATCTCGTTGGGAACGTATCGCTTTATATAACTTACTTGCTGTTTGTGAAACTTTTGATATGCCTGGCCTCCTCTGGTTCAGTTTGATCGGGGTCTTCTCCATTGCTCGAGCTTGGTGAGCCTTCCACTTCCAAATTGTATTCTGCCTCTGACTCTGTCTCCCAGGCTTCAGAATTCTCAGAATCCGAGCTTAAGCTAGAAGCAACATCGCTTGATGCCATTTTCCAAGAACAGGTTATTTAAAAGCTAAATAAAGCTCCGTTTTTTTCCACCAAATATAACGCGACAATATTGACTGAGATTGGATCAGAGGGCCACTGCCGATGGTCTGGAATGACGTCACTAGCCCCAGTCTCTGGTTCACTCTGGCGCTCGAAAAATAAACCCGACTGTGAAAAATCATCAAAAATTGCGGTTTTAACTAAACAATTTTTTTTCGGCCTTTTTCTCAGTGCAATAGTGAGATTTAATATGACCAAAATAATTTTTGGGGGCTATAGGCAATTGAAGTCTTGTCTCGGCAGTTAAATAAAACGTGATACCACCCAGGTGCCATGTGAGTGTGCAGAATTCAATATTCATCTCAAGCTAGTTATAGAGTCAGTTTTTCGAAAGTACACAGAAAAAATTAGATGACCATTGAAAGTAGTGAGCATCTTTATGTTTCTTCTGTGAAGCTGTGAATGTTAAGTAAAGTCGCTTTTAATCTTTCTTAATCACGCTTTAAGTGCCACCATGTCTCTTTTGCCTACCTAAATATCAACTCGATCGCCTTCAGAAAGTCCAGAACGCAGCAGCTAGAGTTGTTTTTCAATTGTCTAAGTTCGACCACATAACGCCTGCTCTTGTTGACCTACACTGGCTCCCTTTAGAGTTCCGAGTCCAGTTCAAACTGCTTCTAATTGTTTATAAGTCCTCACATAACCATGCTCCAGATTATATTAACGATCTTCTGTCTCTGAAAACCGGATCCAACTGTTCTCTTCTTTCGTCCTCACAGTTTCTTCTTGCAGTTCCCAGAGTCAACTACTCTAAATTTGGAAATCGCGCTTTTACCCACGCTGCACCGGTTCTATGGAACTCTTTACCACTGACTATTAGCTCTAGTACCATTATTTCTGTGTTTAAAAAAAGACTAAGACTTTTCTTTTTAAAAAGGCTTTTAATTTGTGACTTTTGGTCTATTTGATATATATTCTTATTGTACAGCGCTTTTCAATATTGACCAATAGTTTAAGCGCTCTATAAATATATTATTATTATTATTATTGTTAATATTATTATTAACGCGACAGAAGCGGTTTATGAACTTAAAAACCTTCCGAAACATTTGTTAACAAAAACATCGCTTCTTATACTTGAAGAGATGATCTGTTTAGTTTATACTACATATCCAAAAATACATTTCAGCGTCTTCTAAAAACTTAAACTTAGTAAAAGAGAAAGTATGTTAGGTTTGGTGACCTATATATAACTACCGAAAACGTAGATAACATTTGAAAATTCTCTGGTAAGTTCATCCTTAGCGTGACCATTTTGTGTACGTGACCTAACCCCTGCTCACTTCTTCAAACTCCTATGAAGAATCTTTGGTGCCACACTGAAAATCCGCAAGAGAAAGTGCACTGGAAACATAACTGAGAATTTCCCTGGGGAAAGCAGTTTGAGATGGGCTGCAAGTGGTGAAATTTAACAGCTGTCAAAACACAGTTGCATATAGTTTTAGAAAAGCCAACTTAAACATGACCGAGCGTGAAAATGACTAGCACCTTACGGCACTGTTAAAGCAAGTAAATACCCGTTTTAGTGTAAAAAAATGTGGCCTTGGTCGACGCCGTGCAACATGTGCAGCTTAGATAGCCATGAGATTACATCAAATTTATTAATGGTATTTGTGTAGATGTCACGATAAATCATTTTCTCTCGATACAACAGCATGCGTACTTCTTAACAAGAAGTAACTCGATTCTATTGTGACCGTTTACGCTTAACATCTAATTACAGCTGATAATAAAAAATCTTCGAATTCCAAAGAGGGAGCATCAAACTACTGCGAAATCACAATATTTATTTGAGTTCTACATATGCACTCATGTAACGCATGTGCAATGCGTCAGAAAGTTCCTGGCAACGCGCAAAGTGTATCTTACATGCGTGCGTCGGTTCAATAATTATTTCAGCTCGGTGCGTACCTGTCGATCGTGACGCTGTTTTAACGCGACCATTTTTCCAACTCCCGAAAGGGTTAAGTCAACTAACATGTAATAATCCCACTATATTAACCTAAGCGAGGGGACACTTGTTCTGGTCTCAAACACGTCTACTGAGAACTAAATCTCAGCCCAATGATAAAAGGACCATTAGAACATGCCCAGTTACGGGGGAAATTTTAAAATCGCACAATTGTGTTCTTTTTGTCCATTTCTCGCTTTTTTT